>NW_028143343.1:0-126181 GCF_977018435.1 Lepisma saccharinum
AGTACGATCCCACGTGGTGATAGATGCGGGATATTCATTTATTTCAATTCGAAATAAATGAAAATTGGAAGGATAGGCAATGATAGGAATGTAAGTGGTTTTCGCGTTATGTAAGAAATCATCTTTTAAAATAAAGACAAGTCTTGTCTTCCCCTGTAAAATGGACACAAGTCTTCCTGCACTTTTAGAATTTTCTCGATTGTAACTATCAAATAAATTATGCGACAGAAAATTATTTGGAATAAAAATTATAGCCTAATTTATAAGCGTTAAACTGATATAAGTTTTAATGTATTTAATCAAAGAATCGCCATAAGATGTGTCTCCAAATAGAGGACTCGTACCCACCATCTTGATCACTGTCCAGCGGCTAAGTCCCTAATGATTGACGAATTGTTACAATTTTTGATAAAAGCAAGAGACTTGGTAGTATAATTGTTATGTCATTTAAGGAATTTTCAGTCGAGGAGCCAATCGCTATGTGCGTGCCGATGCCTCCCATGTTCAAAATAGTCCACCGTATTAGATTTATTTTGGTTTGATATTTCTCGGGAATAAACTTTCACACTAAATCAATAAATCTATTTTTAAAAAATAAACGATTATTTTGTGAAATACTCATTTTTAAAGTATTTTGTGAGAATAACTGCATATTGAAAATTTTGTTGATGGTTATGTTCTTACATTTTCAGTCATATAAATTAGAGCTCATTCCAACATCTCGAATTGAGGTCTCAAGCAATAAAATTTTGTATAACTGTCATTTGTCCAGTAACTTTATAAATATAAAAATAGTATTTTAAGAGGAAATCATGCCCCTCGCCCGAGCGCGACCGTCTCCCCCTCCCTTTCCTAGAAAGACAAGTTTTCCCCGTTTATTTGTAAAAGAAGTAATCAATTCCACTCCTCCGTAACTATTGGACTTACGACCTTCATATTTTTATGGGACACTTTTTAAAGGTTTATTTCATAATCTATTCACTCAAATTCTCTGTAGCAATAACGATTTCATACTTGATTTTAATTATATTGAGTTTGGTAACAGCGTACAATTGCCTCACTAAATGGTCGGCTTCTCACTTTCCGATTTCGTTTTCTTCCTCATTTTCAGCGAGGGTAAACAAAACAGGTTTCGAGAATCGACGGGACCTAGAGGGCAGGTTTCTAGTGTTTCGCCCGATGGGAGGGATTGAGAGAGAGGGGAGGGGGGGGAGTGAACTGCCTCATCCAGAATAAATAGCCTCGGTCTTTTACTATAGCCATGGGCAGGGGCAGCGTGACAAAATTCGCAGCAGCTTCTATTCTCCACTTGCTTGTGTCCATAGGAACACAGAGCAGATGGTAGGTTGGTTACTCTATCCCAGTGGTTCTCAACCTTTTCGAGACCTCGGCCTAGTATTTTTTTATTTTATAGTACGATGCCCAATCCCAACACATTTATTCGTAAATACTTTTCAATTTTTTTTATAGTTTATACTAACAATTGGAAAGTGTGGTATAATCATAAAGACTGACAAATATAAATTTAAATTAGTTACCAATCACTGGACCAATGCAATATTATAGCATATAAGTTCCTCAAGCCATCATCATTAAATTAATTTCTGTTCATTATTATTGGCAAACCCCTTTCTGATAAAAAATATATAATATTATTCCGTATAAAATTAATTATTGTATTATTAAATTGATTGATTTTAATTGTGTAATTAAAACTGCCGGCCCCCGTGGCGGAGTGCTTAGCACATCGCGCTACGACGACAGGGGTCCTGGGCTCGAATTCCGGCCTGGGCATGGATGTTTGTGAGTGTCCATTTATCAATTTCATCATATCATTCCTCATCACCATCCTCGCAAATTAGACAAAAATGGCACAAAAAGCGAAGTAAAAGAAAGCAAATCAAATCAATAATTTTAATTAAAACTGTACTCACTATAGAAGTCAATTAAGCAGGAAGCCAGCAGAAGAATGACAGCTTATCGGCGAAACCCTGTCCTATCATATACGCACAACAAATATGTACATGCGTAAAATATATAATTTAGTCAATAAACACTAGTTCAACACTAATATCAGGCCGTCCCAGAAGTCCTGCACCATCAGCACACTGAGCCCCAAGAGATGAAGTTTGCGAGGGTAGGTGGCGCCACCGGTGAAAGGCTGTTGGCAGGCATAGAGGACAGGTTCGTGTGATCAAGTGAAGGCACGCGCAGCATGTGTAGCGAGTGTTCCTTTGAAATTAAAGTGGGCACGATGAGTGAGGACCAAATTGCACTTCGTGCAGTGCTAGCTTTTTTATGGAAAAAATGTCTAACAGCAAAAGCGGCAGCGGAGGAAATTTGTCGTGTCGAGAACGAAGAAGTGGTGAATCGATGGACAGCTTCCAGTTGGTTTAAAAAATTCGCTTCGGGTGATCTACGCCTCGCGGACAAGGCCCGCACGGGGTGACCTCCGATGGACATTAACGAGTCTCTGCAGGATGCTGTGCATGCTACACCACAATCCAGCACACGTGTTAGCCAGAGTGGTTGGGGCATCCAAATCGACAGTAAAACTTCGCTTGCATGACATGGATTACACCAATAAACAGTCTCGACAAAGTCCACACGAGCTGACAGAGGTGCAGGCCCAGCGCAGAGTTGCAATTTGCTAGACATTGCTACAAAACCCGCATGATCTTCGTTTTTGGAGGAGAATTGTGACAGGAGACGAGAAGTGGGTGTTTCTGAAATCCCCGATACACGTAAACAATGGGTGAAAAGAAGACAGGAGGTCATCGCCCATGTGAAACAGGACAGATTTGGAAAAAAGCTCATGCTGAGTGTGTGGCAGTGGCGGAGCGTGACCTTTCCAACAGTGTAAGCCTAGCATGACGAAGGCTATTTCTAGTTGTGCTTATTTTTAGGCTGACATGGTTAGTGATTTATCCACACACATCGACCCCCGCCCCCCCCAATTTTTCAGAACACTTCCCTGGAATTTTTCACCAAATTAAAAATTGTGGATATCTGATAATTAAGTCAGTGTTATTCCTATCACAATGAGTAACGTAACGATAAAAAATATGCAAAGTTAGATAAAATTAATAATAATAATAATAAACAAACGAAAACAGAAGGAAACAGAAAAGTGCTGAATACTTTTTACAACCGCATAACCAAGTATCAGCTTCGTATCATTAATCGCAAAATCGGCGCACTTTATTTTTCGTTTCTGTTACTATGTCTGCTAGAGAAGGAAGGGGTGGGCCTACCTATATCCACAAGTTTCTTCTTGGGAGCAAAATCCTTGCTGGACAACGGCGTCTTCAACAAGTTATCCACCCCACCGCACAATCACACTCATTTTATTCCATAATGCACTTCACTACTGTATTACACCACAGCACAGGGACGACAGTCCGCTTTTCAATAGATGGAATTCGCAAAAGCAATATCTCGAGACTTTAACAAACACACAGCAAGAAGGGGAAAACAAAAAGAAACCAGATCTAAAATCGGTCACTGCTCAAAGCAGTGATCTTTCGGACTGTGAGGGAAATATCCCTTTCGGATATAAATAAATTCCCTCCTTTGCCTTAAAATTCCCTATATTTAGTAAAAACAAAATACAATATAAAATATAAAAGAAATGCTCACAAATTGTAGGGATATATCCAGAAATTTCTATCAAAGGACATGTAAGTGTTTTCTTAGGATAGTGTAAAAGCAAATCTAGCACCTAAAAGATCATAAACAGGCTTTTCGTACGTTGTTCGAAGAGTGTTTGAATCACGGACTATGTAATTAATAATATTTGGTTCACATTTGACATGAAATTTGTAAAATTGGTTCAATCTTCAGTTTTCATTAACATTTATTTATTTATTTACTTATTTATTTCACTTTTTAGCTCAATTATTACCAGCCGAGTTCATACATAAACGGAAAACAGAGTCTTAATATGTCTAATGTTTATGCTCTCCTACAAGCGAAAAACAGAAACAACAAGAATTTAGCACATCAATGTGTATCTAGTTTTTACGTATCCCGCTCATTTCTAGGTTTCTCCTTTTTCCCCTTCCTGTTAGTTTTTTGCTTCAGAATTCCCTGTTCCTGGGAAAAAAAAACCTCCTTGAAGCACCACCGGCTCAAATTTCCTTTGCAGTCAACCATTCATACCCGACAACGCTGGAGCCCCTCCTCTTCCAGGACCTGTGTCTCGCTGCCGCGTATTCAGTGAAGCCAACCCAAGCATAATGGTGCTAAATCTCGCACAAGTTTAAAAAGTCGTTTGTAAGTTGGAGATATAAATAAAACAACAGGGCCGCTTTTCATTGTGGTTGAATTTTCTCAAACTTTTCACATAACGTGGAACCCATGTCGTTGGTTGAACCATTCGAATTTATATTTGTTTTTGTTATAAATTAATATTTATAATAAGAAAATCCCAGAACAATTTAGTAGTATGTAGCATAATTTCGGAGTTTAAACGACACCATGGATGTCCAGAAGGGGCAAGGGGAGGAGGCACTTCCTGAAAAATGAATGTCAACCATTTTCACACATATAATTTCATTTCAGTCACATCAAATTGTTAATTATTGTAAGGGCGTTGCAGAAAAATGTTAACTTCAAATATTTAGTGTAATTGGATTGTTTCAAAGTCACACTTTGTAGGTATGCTTTTTTTTATCAATTGAATATCACTTTTTGACATATTTTGACAATTTTTTTGTCAACGTTTTAGCGTTTAGCGATGTTTTTAGTACAATTTTCAATGCATTATTTTTTTTTCCCACTCACACTTGGTAGGTATTTCACGATCTTACGTGATATAACTTAACCTATCCTTTTTTTGTTACTTGTTGTTTCAAAATAGTATTTTGTAGGTATTTTTTTTCTTTATCAATTGAATATTAGTTTTTGACATATTTTGACAATTTTTTTTGTCGATGTTTTAGCGTTTAGCGATGTACATGATGAATCCACAAACAGATTTTTCCTAAGTCTTACTGTTTCCAAGATAACACCACTTCCGGTCGCCATTTTGGATTTCCGAGCATAGGTTCTATTCATATTTTATTTACATATAGGTGTACGTGATGAATCTGCAAACAGATTTTTTCTAAGCCTTACTGTTTCCAAGATAACACCACTTCCGGTTGCTATTTTGGATTTCCGAGCATAGGTTCTATTCATATTTTATTTACATATAGGTGTATGTGATGAATCACCAAACAGATTTTTCCTAAGTCTTACCGTTTCCAAGATAACCCCACTTCCGGTCGCTATTTTGGATTTCCGAGCATAGGTTCTATTCATATTTTTTCTCACGTATAGGTGTACATGATGAATCCCCAAACAGATTTTTTCTAAGTCTTACTGTTTCCAAGATAACACCACTTCCGGTTGCTATTTTGGATTTCCGAGCATAGGTTTTATTCATATTTTACTTACGTATAGGTGTACGTGATGAATCCGCAAACAGATTTTTTCTAAGTCTCACTGTTTCCAAGATAACCCCACTTCCGGTCGCTATTTTGGATTTCCGAACATAGGTTCTATTTATATTTTTTCTCACGTATAGGCGTATGTGATGAATCTGCAAACAGATTTTTTCTAAGTCTTACTGTTGTAGTAGAGCAGTGGGCCGGGTTCTGCAACCGAAAATGGGGCTCGCCTTAATGGATTTCTCTCGTAAGGCATGAGCCCTATTTTCTTGCAGTGTTGCCAACTCCTCACACGAAAAAATCACCAAGGTTTTTTTTGGGTCTAACCTAACCTCAAGCAAGGAGCTGGCAACACTGCTTGAGGCTTGCACCTAACCTAACCTAACCTACCTAACCTACCTAACCTAACCTAACCTAACCTACCTAACCTAACCTAACCTAACTGGTGAGGCTCGCCTTAATGGATTTCTCTCGTAAGGCATGAGCCTTATTTTCTCGCAGTGTTACCAACTCCTCACTCGAAAAAATCACCAAGGTTTTTATTCGGTCTAACCTAACCTAAAGCAAGGAGCTGGCAACACTGCTTGAGGCTTGCACCTAACCTAACCTAACCTAACCTAACCTACCTAACCTACCTAACCTAACCTAACCTAACCTAACCTACCTAACCTAACCTAACCTAACCTACCTAACCTAACCTAACCTACCTAACCTAACCTAACCTAACCTAACCTGGGGAAGAGTTAAACAATCGACAATGCTGCCAACACCTACCTACAGTTTTTTTTACTTAGCAAGGGTTTAGCTAATTTATACACTGGCGCAACATACATACACTGGGCAAGGAGTGCCGGCAACAAACACACACTGCTGTAAAAGAGAGATGGATGGAAGGCAACACAGTATGTGTGTGCGTGTGTGCGTATAATATGTAGTATTATTAACTAGAGTATGTTGGCAACCCACTTACAACTAAAAAAATAGAGATGCTAATGTTGCTGTAAGATGAAGAGAGAGACCTATCGTGATTTTTGTAAACCTCTCTCGGGGGAAACACAATGTGCCACACACACACGTGCGCGCGTGTTTTTTTTATTATTTTTGTATTGTGATGCAAACACATCTAGAAAAACTACAATTTTGTTCCCTCTCCTCTCTGTGTGTGCTATCAATGTTGACACAATGATGCAAATTCAACAATATGTAGGTCTTGGGACGACGGAAGTTACACAACGGCGAGCCTCGTCAGTACACCTACCTGCAACATCCGGAGCGTGCAAGTACATAATACCTAACCTAACCTAACCTAACCTAACCTAACCTAACTTAACCTAACCTAACCTAACCTGGGGAAGAGTTAAACAATCGACAATGCTGCCAACACCTACCTACAGCTTTTTTTTTATTTGGCAAGGGCTTAGCCAATTTATATACTGGCGTAACATACATACACTGGGCAAGAAGAGCCGGCAACAAACATACACTGCCGTAAAAGAGAGAGAGATGGATGGATGGATGGCAACACAGTATGTGTGTGCGTGTGTGTGTATAATATGTAGCATTATTAACTAGAGTGTGTTGGCAACCCACCTGCAACTAAAAAAGATAGAGATACCAACATTGCTGTAAGATGAGGAGGGAGAGAGACCTATAGCTGGCAACAGTGGTGAGCGAATACGTATTATTTCCAAGTCCCGGGGGCCAATGTTTATATATATCGTGACCTTTGTAAACACCTTTCGGGGGAACGATGTGCTACACACGCGCGCGCGCCTCTTATTATTTTCTGTATTGTGACGCAAACAAACAAATAATAATTGTTTTTTTTTTTAGATGGGGGTGTTTTTCGATATATTTTTTCGATAACTCTTACTATTTTCGAGATATTTGCAATTTTAAGATTTTTTTTAACGCTGGACTTAGAAAATTTTCGGTATATATTTTTTTTGTTCCATGACGACCTATGTTTATTTTGGTATGGGAGGACAGAGGACACCGAGACTCGACCGACACACTAAACCCAACCTCTCTATGTGTACTCTACGTCACCAAAAAAGGTTAAAGGTACCAAATAACAATAGTTAGAGTTTTGCCAATCTAGTAAAGTGGATTGGTTGAAATCTCCAAGGCGTATTTTGCATTTTTTTTTTCAAATATGAACACGTTAAAACTGAACTGTCTTGGATTTTTGAGTTTTGTATTTGCCCTGAGAAAATTCTATATAAAATAACGTACCTGAAAATTATATTCACAGTAGATTGATTTTTTTAGTTTTGTAATCACCTCAAGAAATTCTATATAAAATAACATACCTGAAAATTGTATTGCTATATACTAGACTTTTTGATTTCTGTGATTTTGGAGAAAGCAATGGCATCCACCACCAGTTTCAATCGTAAAAATGGTAAAACTGAATGTGTTACTTGTGGGAAGCTAATCTCAAGGAACAATTTATCGGTACACAGGACAAGATGTAGCGAAACAGGTTCGAGAATTAATCGTTCGTTACCTTCTAAGTCTTGTGCTCGATGCGGAAAGATGATCAGCATTGCACATTTAAGTAAACACCTCAAAATTTGCAAACCATCGACCGGACAAGCATCGAAAAGGAAAATCGATAATTCAGAAACGGAAGCTTCCACTTCCAAGCAAATTAAATTATCTAATGAACGCAAACCAATTAGATCTGCATTCAACGACCAACTCCAGGATTTTTCAATTAAGTCAGAACCAGGCCGTGACATTCTAAGTTTCTTGGACGAAACAAAAACATCTGTACTAAATATTTTGAAAGATAAACTTGAAAACAACTCTATAAAAGTATACGTTGTTCTGTTTTCTGAATACGAGAAAGTTGATGGTACAACGAGTATTTTTTATCATTGTACAAAAAACCAGACTCTTTATTTTGCTGACGTCGAAAATTTGGACAACTTCTATTATAAAGTTTCCAACGAGCTGGTTAAGAAACATGACGATTTCGAGGCTAAAGGGTCGGGGTGGTCTCTATGTGGAAGTCCTCACACGTTAACTGTTTACGTGAACCAATTCTCACCTCTTCGTGCATCCAGCTACGTTCCTCTTCCACCGAACATTCAACACAAGAGGGCTGTGTTAAATATACAGAACAGCGATAACAAGTGTTTTCTCTGGTGTATATTGGCAGAACTTCATCCGATTTATTGGTCAAATAATCCAGAACGGGTTTATCATTACAAGCAATACGAGTCCGAGTTTGAAAGTGTAATGTCTGGCATTGAATACCCGGTGACATTGTCGGATATAACAAAGTTCGAAAATCGTGCAGGAAAACGCATCGCTATTAATGTATATTTCTTCACGTCAGATAAATATCTTGTGCATCCCGTCAGGATAAGCGATATCGACGATGACGATGCTTGTGTAATAAATCTTCTTCTTATTTCCAACGAGGATGTCTATCATTACACGCTAATTCGTTCTCTATCACGTTTGGTCAGAAGTCAAACTACCAAGTATGCAAACAACATCGAAGTTTGCCCGAGATGCCTAACCACGTTCGACGATCGTGACCGACGTGATCATCAAAATCTTCATAGTCGTCAAATTGCTATCGATAAACTTGCCGAACATAAAATTTATTGCGGTGACAACAGACCGACTAGAATGTTGATGCCCGAAACGAACGAAGTCGAAGAATTCAAAATGCACAAGGCATTGTCGGAACATCCCGCAATCATCGTCGCAGATTTCGAGTCTTTCCTGAAACCACTATCCTACTGCGAACCGGATCCTGAAATTTCCTCCACAACGCCGTACCAGCTTCATCAACCTAATAGTTTCGGCTATGTTGTTGTGCGACGTGATAAAATAAATGAAGCATATATATACCGCGGACCAAATGTAATCGAACACTTCCTGGAAAAAATGGTGGAGGAGGTTGAGGTAATTGGTAGCGTACTGCTTACATCAAAACCGATGGCACCTTTAACTGAAAATGAACTTCAAAATTACAATTCCACTGAGGTGTGTCCGGTATGTGATCAAAGTTTCACTGATGAGAACAAAAAAATATTCCACCACGATCATTTCAGCGGAAACTACATAGGTGGAATTTGCAACACGTGCAATCTTAAAATCCAGAAACCTAAATTCATACCCATATTCTTTCACAACGGAAGCGGATATGATTTTCACCACCTGGTGAGACATCTTGGCTACGATCCGAAACGTATAGGTGTCTTGGCCGAGAATGAAGAACGCTACATTAGTCTCAGCAAGCAAGTGTCGATTCCGGGAACGAAAAATACAATCGAGATGCGCTTCCTGGATTCGTACAGATTTCTGTCTGCAAATCTGGATGCTTTAGCGAACAAACTCACCGACGATCAATTTAAAATAACTAGAGCTAGTTTTCCCAACGTAGACATAGAACTCGTTAGACGTAAAGGGGTTTATCCTTACGAATACGTTAGTGATGGTTCTAAATTTAACGACGACGCTCTCCCACCTCCAAGAGAATTTTACAGCAGACTCAGAGAGAAAGGAATCACGGACGAAGAATACCAACACGCGCAACTCATGTGGGAGAAATTAGAATGTAGGACACTCGGAGACTACCACGACGCCTACTTAAAATTAGACGTGACGATACTCGCGGATGTTTTTCAAGCGTTCAGAAAAACGGCAACGAATATTTATAAATTAGATCCAGCGTATTTCTACAGTCTACCGGGATTAGCGTGGTCGGCAATGTTATTCCAGACAAAGGTCAAGCTGGAACTGATATCGGACGTTGACATGTTGCTATTTATCGAAAGAGGGATACGAGGTGGAATGGTGCAATGCGTACAGAGACATGCAAAAGCTAATAACGTACACATGAAAGAAGATTACGATTCAAATCGAGCATCGAATTACATCTTCTACGCCGACGTTAATAATCTCTACGGACATGCCATGGTTCAGAAACTTCCTTACGGGGGATTCGAATGGTTAGATCCCACTTCGATAGACATTATTCATTTCGACGATAGCGAGTGTGGTTTCTTCGCAGAGGTAGATCTCCGATTCTCCGACCACCTGCACGACACGTTTTCGGATTTGCCTCCGACTCCCGAAATCAAATGTCCACCCGACTCGGTTCAAGACAAGCTTTTGTTAACATTGGACCCTAAACAGAGATACGTCGTCCACTACAAGAATCTCCGGTTTTTGATTGGGAAGGGTGTTCAGATAGTAAATGTTAGAAGAATACTAAAGTTTAAACATTCCACGTGGTTAAGACCTTACATAGAAACTAACACACAACATAGAACAGCTGCCACTTCCGATTTAGACAAGGACTTCTTTAAATTAATGAACAACGCGGTGTACGGAAAGACCATGGAGAATGTTAGAAAGCACGTAGACGTGAAATTAATTTCCGATAAGAATAAATGTCGGAAGTGGATAGCCGATCCTAGATTCAAGTCGAGAAAAATTTACAACGAGAATTTGGCACTTTTCAATCTAGATATAAAATTGATGAAATTCAGAAAACCAATTTACGTTGGCGCAACGGTTCTCGACTTGTCGAAACTTTACATGTTCGAATTTCATTACGACGTGATGAAACCCTTCTTCAATGATAAGATATCACTTTTGTACACGGACACCGACAGCTTCATTTACAGCATACAAACACCTAACCTCTATGAAGACATAAAAAATCCTTCCATGCTCGAGTATTTCGATACTTCTGCATATCCTCAACCCAACAGATTTGGAATTCCATCTCGTAACAAAAAAGTCCTAGGTAAACTGAAAGATGAATGTAACGGTGATATTATTGTCGAGTTCGCGGGTTTGCGTTCGAAGATGTATGCCATGAGAACAGAGAGTAGCGTCACGAAGAAAGCAAAAGGTGTGGGCAAGAATACGGTGGAGAACAAACTCACCTTCCACGATTACATCGATTGCCTTTACTCACAATCGACGATACTAAGTATAGAACAAAGAATCCAAAGTGTAGACCATGTGATTACAACAAACGAAGTGAGGAAAGTAGCATTAGATCCGCATGACGATAAAAGATGTATTTTGTCTTGTGGAATCCACACGTTGCCTTGGGGACACTATCGTTTAGAAATTAGTAAAAATTGTAGGCAATGCAAATGAAAAAAAAAAATGAACTTAAATAACTATAACTAAAATTAAAAAAAACTTTAACTGTCTCAAATTATCACATACACAATAAATAACTAGCAAGGACAATCAATCTCTTTGGTTTCCGAAAGCAAACAATGGAGACTGTACACCGCACGGCAGATCATGAATTTCTACCTTCCATGTTATCTAAACTCAACGGTCTGTTGATCAATCAATTTTCGGAACGCTGCTCTTCTTGCTGGAACAGTGACGATTTCGGATTCGCGACGATCGACATGACGAGGAAACCCAACGACGGAAAATACAGAAACAAAATCAACGACTTTCTAAACGTTGCAACGTTGTGAGAAACGTTTCTCACAACGTTGCAACGTTTAGAAAGTCGTTGATTTTGTTTCTGTATTTTCCGTCGTTGGGTTTCCTCGTCATGTCGATCGTCGCGAATCCGAAATCGTCACTGTTCCAGCAAGAAGAGCAGCGTTCCGAAAATTGATTGATCAACAGACCGTTGAGTTTAGATAACATGGAAGGTAGAAATTCATGATCTGCCGTGCGGTGTACAGTCTCCATTGTTTGCTTTCGGAAACCAAAGAGATTGATTGTCCTTGCTAGTTATTTATTGTGTATGTGATAATTTGAGACAGTTAAAGTTTTTTTTAATTTTAGTTATAGTTATTTAAGTTCATTTTTTTTTTTCATTTGCATTGCCTACAATTTTTACTAATTTCTAAACGATAGTGTCCCCAAGGCAACGTGTGGATTCCACAAGACAAAATACATCTTTTATCGTCATGCGGATCTAATGCTACTTTCCTCACTTCGTTTGTTGTAATCACATGGTCTACACTTTGGATTCTTTGTTCTATACTTAGTATCGTCGATTGTGAGTAAAGGCAATCGATGTAATCGTGGAAGGTGAGTTTGTTCTCCACCGTATTCTTGCCCACACCTTTTGCTTTCTTCGTGACGCTACTCTCTGTTCTCATGGCATACATCTTCGAACGCAAACCCGCGAACTCGACAATAATATCACCGTTACATTCATCTTTCAGTTTACCTAGGACTTTTTTGTTACGAGATGGAATTCCAAATCTGTTGGGTTGAGGATATGCAGAAGTATCGAAATACTCGAGCATGGAAGGATTTTTTATGTCTTCATAGAGGTTAGGTGTTTGTATGCTGTAAATGAAGCTGTCGGTGTCCGTGTACAAAAGTGATATCTTATCATTGAAGAAGGGTTTCATCACGTCGTAATGAAATTCGAACATGTAAAGTTTCGACAAGTCGAGAACCGTTGCGCCAACGTAAATTGGTTTTCTGAATTTCATCAATTTTATATCTAGATTGAAAAGTGCCAAATTCTCGTTGTAAATTTTTCTCGACTTGAATCTAGGATCGGCTATCCACTTCCGACATTTATTCTTATCGGAAATTAATTTCACGTCTACGTGCTTTCTAACATTCTCCATGGTCTTTCCGTACACCGCGTTGTTCATTAATTTAAAGAAGTCCTTGTCTAAATCGGAAGTGACAGCTGTTCTATGTTGTGTGTTAGTTTCTATGTAAGGTCTTAACCACGTGGAATGTTTAAACTTTAGTATTCTTCTAACATTTACTATCTGAACACCCTTCCCAATCAAAAACCGGAGATTCTTGTAGTGGACGACGTATCTCTGTTTAGGGTCCAATGTTAACAAAAGCTTGTCTTGAACCGAGTCGGGTGGACATTTGATTTCGGGAGTCGGAGGCAAATCCGAAAACGTGTCGTGCAGGTGGTCGGAGAATCGGAGATCTACCTCTGCGAAGAAACCACACTCGCTATCGTCGAAATGAATAATGTCTATCGAAGTGGGATCTAACCATTCGAATCCCCCGTAAGGAAGTTTCTGAACCATGGCATGTCCGTAGAGATTATTAACGTCGGCGTAGAAGATGTAATTCGATGCTCGATTTGAATCGTAATCTTCTTTCATGTGTACGTTATTAGCTTTTGCATGTCTCTGTACGCATTGCACCATTCCACCTCGTATCCCTCTTTCGATAAATAGCAACATGTCAACGTCCGATATCAGTTCCAGCTTGACCTTTGTCTGGAATAACATTGCCGACCACGCTAATCCCGGTAGACTGTAAAAATACGCTGGATCTAATTTATAAATATTCGTTGCCGTTTTTCTGAACGCTTGAAAAACATCCGCGAGTATCGTCACGTCTAATTTTAAGTAGGCGTCGTGGTAGTCTCCGAGTGTCCTACATTCTAATTTCTCCCACATGAGTTGCGCGTGTTGGTATTCTTCGTCCGTGATTCCTTTCTCTCTGAGTCTGCTGTAAAATTCTCTTGGAAGTGGAAGAGCGTCGTCGTTAAATTTAGAACCATCACTAACGTATTCGTAAGGATAAACCCCTTTACGTCTAACGAGTTCTATGTCTACGTTGGGAAAACTAGCTCTAGTTATTTTAAATTGATCGTCGGTGAGTTTGTTCGCTAAAGCATCCAGACTTGCAGACAGAAATCTGTACGAATCCAGGAAGCGCATCTCGATTGTATTTTTCGTTCCCGGAATCGACACTTGCTTGCTGAGACTAATGTAGCGTTCTTCATTCTCGGCCAAGACACCTATACGTTTCGGATCGTAGCCAAGATGTCTCACCAGGTGGTGAAAATCATATCCACTTCCGTTGTGAAAAAATATGGGGATGAATGTAGGTTTCTGGATTTTAAGATTGCACGTGTTGCAAATTCCACCTATGTAGTTTCCGCTGAAATGATCGTGGTGGAATATTTTTTTGTTCTCATCAGTGAAACTTTGATCACATACCGGACACACCTCAGTGGAATTGTAATTTTGAAGTTCATTTTCAGTTAAAGGTGCCATCGGTTTTGATGTAAGCAGTACGCTACCAATTACCTCAACCTCCTCCACCATTTTTTCCAGGAAGTGTTCGATTACATTTGGTCCGCGGTATATATATGCTTCATTTATTTTATCACGTCGCACAACAACATAGCCGAAACTATTAGGTTGATGAAGCTGGTACGGCGTTGTGGAGGAAATTTCAGGATCCGGTTCGCAGTAGGAGAGTGGTTTGAGGAACGCCTCGAAATCTGCGACGATGATGGCCGGATGTTCTAACAATGCCTTGTGCATTTTGAATTCTTCGACTTCGTTCGTTTCGGGCATCAACATTCTAGCCGGTCTGTTGTCACCGCAATATATTTTATGTTCGGCAAGTTTCTCGATAACAATTTGACGACTATGAA
This sequence comes from Lepisma saccharinum, assembly GCF_977018435.1. NCBI lineage: Eukaryota > Metazoa > Arthropoda > Insecta > Zygentoma > Lepismatidae > Lepisma > Lepisma saccharinum. Next base: position 14,824 of record NW_028143343.1, read on the forward strand.
GATTTTGATGATCACGTCGGTCACGATCGTCAAACGTGGTTAGGCATCTCGGGCAAACTTCGATGTTGTTTGCATGCTTGGTTGATTGACTTCTGACCAAACGTGATAGAGAACGAATTAGCGTGTAGTGATGAACATCCTCGTTTGAAATTAGAAGAAGATTAATCACACGAGCATCGTCATCGTCGATATCGCTTATCCTGACGGGATGCACGAGATATTTATCTGACGTAAAAAAATATACATTAATAGCAATGCGTTTTCCTGCACGATTTTCGAACTTTGTTATATTCGACAATGTCACCGGGTATTCAATGTCAGACATTACACTTTCAAACTCGGACTCGTATTGCTTGTAATGAGAAACCTGTTCTGGATTATTTGACCAATGAACAGGATGCAGTGCAGCCAATATACACCAGAGAAAACATTTGTTATCGCTGTTCTGTATATTTAACACAGCCCTCTTGTGTTGAATGTTCGGTGGAAGAGGAACGTAGCTGGAAGCGCGAAGAGGCAAGAATCGGTTCACGTAAACAGTTAACGTGTGAGGTCTTCCACACAGAGACCATCCCGACCCTTTAGCCTCGAAATCGTCATGTTTCTTAACCAGCTCGTTGGAAACTTTATAATAGAAGTTGTCCAAATTTTCGACGTCCGCCAAATAAAGAGTCTGGTTTTTTGTACGATGATAAAAAATACTCGTTGTGCCATCAACTTTCTCGTATTCAGAAAACAGAACAACGTATACTTTTATAGAGTTGTTTTCAAGTTTATCTTTCAAAATATTTAGTACAGATGTTTTTGTTTCGTCCAAGAAACTTAGAATGTCACGGCCTGGTTCTGACTTAAATGATAAATCCTGGAGTTGGTCGTTGAATGCAAATCTAATTGGTTTGCATTCATTAGATAATTTAATTTGCTTGGAAGTGGAAGCTTCCGTTTCTGAATCATCGATTTTCCTTTTCGATGCTTGTCCGGTCGATGGTTTGCAAATTTTGAGGTGTTTACTTAAATGTGCAATGCTGATCATCTTTCCGCATCGAGTACAAGACTTAGAAGGTAACGAACGATTAATTCTCGAACCTGTTTCGCTACATCTTGTCCTGTGTACCGATAAATTGTTCCTTGAGATTAGCTTCCCACAAGTAACACATTCAGTTTTATCATTTTTACGATTGAAACTGGTGGTGGATGCCATTGCTTTCTCCAAAATCACAGAAATCAAAAAGTCTAGTATATAGCAATACAATTTTCAGATATGTTATTTTATATAGAATTTCTTGAGGTGATTACAAAACTAAAAAAATCAATCTACTGTGAATATAATTTTCAGGTACGTTATTTTATATAGAATTTTCTCAGGGCAAATACAAAACTCAAAAATCCAAGACAGTTCAGTTTTAACGTGTTCATATTTGAAAAAAAAAATGCAAAATACGCCTTGGAGATTTCAACCAATCCACTTTACTAGATTGGCAAAACTCTAACTATTGTTATTTGGTACCTTTAACCTTTTTTGGTGACGTAGAGTACACATAGAGAGGTTGGGTTTAGTGTGTCGGTCGAGTCTCGGAGTCCTCTGTCCTCCCATACCAAAATAAACATAGGTCGTCATGGAACAAAAAAAATATATACCGAAAATTTTCTAAGACCAGCATTAAAAAAAATCTTAAAATTGCAAATATCTCGAAAATGGTAAGAGTTATCGAAAAAATATATCGAAAAACACCCCCCATCTAAAAAAAAAAAACAATTATTATTTGTTTGTTTGCGTCACAATACAGAAAATAATAAGAGGCACGCGCGCGTGTGTAGCACATCGTTCCCCCGAAAGGTGTTTACAAAGGTCACGATATATATAAACATTGGCCCCCGGGACTTGGAAATAATACGTATTCGCTCACCACTGTTGCCAGCTATAGGTCTCTCTCCCTCCTCATCTTACAGCAATGTTGGTATCTCTATCTTTTTTAGTTGCAGGTAGGTTGCCAACACACTCTAGTTAATAATGCTACATATTATACACACACACGCACACACATACTGTGTTGCCATCCATCCATCCATCTCTCTCTCTTTTACGGCAGTGTATGTTTGTTGCCGGCTCTTCTTGCCCAGTGTATGTATGTTACACCAGTATATAAATTAGCTAAGCCCTTGCCAAGTAAAAAAGCTGTAGGTAAATATTAGCAACATTGTCGGTTGTTTAACTCTTCCCCCTCTCTCTCTCTCTCTTTTTTTTTTTGTAAAAAGCTATGGCAAAAATACCAGTAGGTTGGCAACACTGCTTTATGCACTGTAAGGCAAGCCTCAAGCAGTGTTGCCAGCTCCTTGCTTTAGGTTAGATTAGACCAAAAAAAAAAAAAAAAAACCTTGGTGATTTTTTTGAGTAAAGTGTTGGCCACACTGCGAGAAAATAAGGCTTATGCCTTACAAGAGTAAACCATTAAAACAAGCCTCAAGCAGTGTTGCCAGCTCCTTGCTTTAGGTTAGGTTAGACCAAAAAAAAAAACCTTGGTTAGGTTAGGTTAGATTAGGTTAGGGTAGGTTAGGTTAGGTTAGGTTAGGTTAGATTATGTTAGGTTAGGGTAGGTTAGGTTAGGTTAGGTTAGGTTAGGGTAGGTTAGGGTAGGTTAGGGTAGGTTAGAGTAGGTTAGGGTAGGTTAGGGTAGGTTAGGTTAGGGTAGGTTAGGGTAGGTTAGGTCGAGCCCCACATGATGATTCGAGCCCCAAAAGAGGATTTAGAACCGGGCCACCTGTACTACTACAACAGTAAGACTTAGAAAAAATCTGTTTGCAGATTCATCACATACGCCTATACGTAAGAAAAAATATAAATAGAACCTATGTTCGGAAATCCAAAATAGCGACCGGAAGTGGGGTTATCTTGGAAACAGTGAGACTTAGAAAAAATCTGTTTGCAAATTCATCACGTACACCTATACGTAAGTAAAATATGAATAAAACCTATGCTCGGAAATCCAAAATAGCGACCGGAAGTGGTGTTATCTTGGAAACAGTAAGACTTAGGAAAAATCTGTTTGGGGATTCATCATGTACACCTATACGTGAGAAAAAATATGAATAGAACCTATGCTCGGAAATCCAAAATAGCGACCGGAAGTGGGGTTATCTTGGAAACGGTAAGACTTAGGAAAAATCTGTTTGGTGATTCATCACATACACCTATACATGAGAAAAAATATGAATAGAACCTATGCTCAGAAATCCAAAATGGCGACCGGAAGTGGGGTTAACTTGGAAACAGTAAGACTTAGGAAAAATCTGTTTGGTGTTTCATCATGTACACCTATATGTAAGTAAAATATAAATAGAACCTATGCTCGGAAATCCAAAATGGCGACCGGAAGTGGTGTTATCTTGGAAACAGTAAGGCTTAGAAAAAATCTGTTTGCGAATTCATCACATACACCTATATGTAAGTAAAATATGAATAGAACCTATGCTCGGAAGTCCAAAATGGCGACCGGAAGTGGTGTTATCTTGGAAACAGTAAGACTTAGGAAAAATCTGTTTGCGAATTCGTCACGTACGCCTATATGTGAGTAAAATATGAATAAAACCTATGTTCGGAAATCCAAAATGGCGACCGGAAGTGGGATTATCTTGGAAACAGTAAGACTTAGAAAAAATCTGTTTGCGAATTCGACAACTGCAAGATCAAAAATATTTATCTCAAGAAAAAAAAATAGGTTAAGTTATATCACGTAAGATCGTGGCAAGTGTGAGGTGGGAAAAAAAAAATTTACTAAAACATCGCTAAACGCTAAAACATCGACAAAAAATTGTCAAAATATGTCAAAAACTGATATTCAATTGATAAAAAAAGCTACAAATGCATACCTACCAAGTACAAGTGGGAAAAAAAATTGCATTGAAAATTGTACTAAAAACATCGCTAAACGCTAAAACATTGACAAAAAATTGTCAAAATATGTCAAAAACTGATATTCAATTGATAAAAAAAGCTACAAATGCATACCTACCAAGTGTGAGTGGGAAAAAAAAATTGCATTGAAAACTGTACTAAAAACATCGCTAAACACTAAAACGTTGACAAAAAATTGTCAAAATATGTCAAAAAGTAATATTTAATTAATAAAAAAGAAAATACCTACAAAGTGTTACTTTGAAACAACCTAATTACACTACTATTACACTATTCAACTCTATACGACAATGTTTTGGAAACAGATTACGGAACGGTGACCTTTCCTGTTCGGACGTATGCAAGTGCTGAGGACCTGATCTCTACCATCGAAGAATCCCTCCCCAACGACCTGGAAATACGGAGAAACGTTCTTAAGCAATTCTGGCATTTTCTGTTGGAAGCGCAATGGGACGCATCGGGATCTTCTGTTTCTACGGATAATACACTCTATATTAACGAGCAGCCATTTTATTTTCCTGCAGCAACATATACAGTAGAGGAGTTCATTCAGTTCCTGAAAACAAACCCTGCTAATGCCGTTGTTCCTACTCATCTCAGATTTTTCTTTAAAGAGGCTGTGAACAAACATCTGTCCGTGATAGGGGTTCCCGATCCTGAATTGGAAGGTGTTCCAACAAATACTGTTACACCCATAGACGAAAAAAAAAACAAAAAAAAAAAAACTGCTGCGTCATCAATTGATCTTTGATCGATCTTTTCCAATCAATTGATTTATCGACCTCAAGGCGGTACCATAACTACTCCTTCCAATGGAGACGTTTAAACGAATATATTATGTAAACACAGGATACATGGAATAAGAATTTTACATGATAAGCTACATTCTTCTATAATTTTCTCGTTTACAGTCAATTTTCATCTCAATATTCTTCCTTCGTAATGGGCAGATCTGGATCGGGACTTCCTTCGTAATGGACGGCCTGGATCTGGACTTCCTTCTCTATATGGAGGATCTGGACTTCCCTCTTAATGGACGTTCTGGATCGGGACTTCCTTCTTGGTGGACGGTCTGGATCTGAACTTCCTTCTCAATGGACGGTCTGGATCTGGACTTCCTTCTCAATATGGAGGATCTGGACTTCCCTCTGGATTTCAATTTATTTCGGTTTTGACTATTTAACGAATTCCTTTATCCTTTTCCTCTAAGCTTTGGGAATAATACTAATATCCTCCCTTGGGGCTGCAATTGGAACGCGCCACCACTAACTAGGTACAAACAGAGTGTATACTTGGTGCAGCCGATTGACATGCGCATCCAAGTAGGTGCTACAGTTAAACTGCGCAACCAAAAAGTGCTGTGGGGCGTCGATCGGAACGCGCTCGCCACTGATGTAAACAAAATTTCCGTTACGGGAATGGTAAATCAACCAAACAGATGCAATATCTGTTCAAAGACACAAACTTGTATCAGTGCTTTGACTTCCTTAATTTTCATATTAACTTACATGTGATCACTGATTTGATTTATAAAATATATATATTAATTTACTTCTTTCATATTTATTCTTTGTCTTCTTATAATATATTCTATTGTTTTTCATCTTTCCAAATTGCTTTGTTCTTATTTGTAAAATTATTCACATATATTATGCCAATCCTTAACCTTGCACGCCTGGTGCTGCCATCTCTATTCTTCTTTGGCAAACTATTCACATTTCTTGGTCCTATTGGGTACGTAACACTCCGTTCAAGAACAAGAGACGAATATATATAAATTCAATGGAATTTGTATTACTAAAAGTTTCAATTCATGTATAAATTCCCGGAGCAAGTAATTCACGCATAATTACCGGAATTCAAGGAATTCCCGATGAGTAGACACCCTGTTATAATACCACTAGTTCGCAGAGGCCAGCACGTTGTCCCTAACTTAGGGTGACGAGATTTTCTGAGCAGGACATCCATGGATGCGTACGGTGAAGATTGCAGCTATAATTAAAACAGCACAGGGTCAAGTTCATTTCCCCCTCCCCGCCTCCTCTTTGGCATAGAAAAAGGTCATGCTGCTTACATGTCTCCTGAAATATTACACAATTCTCTTTAATCTGTTTTCTTCTTGATTTGATTTTTTGTTATTTAACGTCGCCTTCTTGTCACTTTTGGCTAAATGCAATAATGAATATGAGGGATAATATGATTTAATTCATGAATGAACACTCACAAAGAACATCCATGCCCAGGCCGGGATTCGACCCCAGGCCACCTGGCGTCCTAGCGTTCAACCACTCCGCCATGGAGGTCTTCCCTTCTTATATATTCCTTAATTGATTTCTCTCTTTTTCGTTCCTCCTTCTGCTTATATTCTTAATTTTACACATTAACTTTCCTATCTATCTCGTTCTATTGTGTTCCCTTACTTTCTTACCATAAAATATTCATACATTGTGAAATAATATTAATCAATACTGAGAATATATTTGTCTCTTGCCGCAGCTTTAGTCGAGGAAAGTAGCCAAATTTAAACCCCCGTTTTGTTTTCCATCCCTGGTGTCATTATGGCATATTATTTCTATTAGAAATTTAATAAAATGGGTTCTTTGATATGTTTGGTGCAGTGATGTGCGTCTACGCGTAAACAACGATAGTCTACATTCTACACGTAGGCTATTTTATACACGTAGATTACGTAATCTATGTAAACAACATAGCGAAAAATGATAACTTAGCAAAGGGCGCCGTGGAATTAGAAGAAAATTATACTACGTATCAGTTGCTGATGTGTGAAGAGAACCTTTCATACTCTTTCTTCCAAATTCGAACAATTTTTCACCTAGGAAGAAACCTAATATAGGAAATGTTCTAGTGTTTTATGGGAAAAAGACCACTCTTGCCTCACGACTGCCATCTGTTGTTGTTCCTTGCATACTATTTACTGTATCTTCTTCCATAGTTGATAATAGAAGAGAAGAGAAATTTTGCTGTAAGTAGGATTCTTTTTAGTTCGGTAGGAACCAATATAGTTGAAAATGTCACTTTCCTTTCATGAAAGCCTTGACAATTAATTTTAATGCAAATTTGATTGTCTACGTAGTCTATGTAAACTACAACCCAGTGTAATCTACGCGTAGATTACGTGTAGACAATGCATGTAGACGTAAACTTATAGTCTACGGCACGTCACTGGTTTGGTGACGCTTTGAGTAACTTAATCCACCTCAAAGCGCTTGATGCTTTGCCAGTAAGCGTTTCTGTAAAAAGGGACGAAAAGTATCAACGGTAAAAAAGTGGCCAAAGTTGGACCCCTCCTTTAACAAGTTCCAAAAATTGGAAAATACGCAAAGAAATGTAAATATATGATATGTAGTAAATGAATTACATTTATTGAGCTTGCATAAAGAATATAGATGTACAAAAGTAATAGAATATAGACTACCAATATCCTAACTGCGTCAATCGTCCTATCCATTTGTTGTACATCCCACCTTCTCCCACCTGCATTGCCTTTTCCCTTGAACATCTGAAACAATATGTAAAAGGACTTTACTAACGAGTAACGACCCTTTGCTCCAATTACAATTGTAATGTTAGGCATTCATTGAGGGGTTCTACCAGTGATGTGCGTGTACGCGTAAACAACGATAGTCTACATTCTACACGTAGACTATGTTATACACGTAGATTACGTAATCTATGTAAACAACATGGCGAAAGGTGATAACTTAGCAAAGGGCGCCGTGGAATTAAAAGAAAATTATACTGCGTATCAGTTGCTGATGTGTGAAGAGAACCTTTCATACTCTTTCTTCCAAATTCGAACAATTTCTCACCTAGGAAGAAACCTAATATAGGAAATATTCTAGTGTTTTATGGGGAAAAGACCACTCTTGCCTCACGACTGACATCTGTTGTATTTTTTGTATACTATTTATCTTCTTCCATAGTTGGTAATAGAAGAGAAGATACATTTTGTTGTAAATAGGGTTCTTTTCATTTCGTTAGGGACCAATATAGTTCAAAATGTCACTTTCCTTTCATGAAACCCTTGAAAATTAATTTTAATGCACTTTAAATTGTCTACGTAGTCTATGTAAACTACAACCCAATGTAATCTACGCGTAGATTACGTGTAGACAACGCATGTAGACGTAAACATATAGTCTACGGCACATCACTGGGTTCTACTTAGGGCATTTTACTCGTGGAGTCTTATTGTTTATACAATAAAACCACACGTATCTTCAAACAAACCATTACCATCATTTCAAAGTACAATACTTACTAGTGTCTAAATTGTAACAAGATTGCTACTTATCTCTCTCTTAATTAGCAAAAGTCCCAATGTTGTGCACCGATGTACAAACTTTCATTCACACAAAAGCAAGTCAAGGCGGACTACAGCAACTGATACTTGCACGTTACTGCTGATACCTTCCCTACACAATCTTTTCGTTATTCTTAACCTGTTTCGCCCATTGCCACCACGCGGCAGTACCTACTTACGGAAACAGGCTTAGGGAGTAGTGTCCGTGTTTGGTTATTTTCCTCTAATCATCTCACTAAAGCACAGTGATGTGCCGTAGACTATAAGTTTACGTCTACATGCGTTGTCTACACGTAATCTAAGCGTAGATTACATTGGGTTGTAGTTTACATAGATTACGTAGACAATCTGAAGTGCATTTTCAAGGGTTTCATGAAAGGAAAGTGACAGTCAACTATATTGGTTCCTAAAGAAATGAAAAGAATCCTATTTACAACAAAATGTATCTTCTCTTCTATTATCAGCTATGGAAGAAGATAAATAGTATGCAAACAAACAACAACAGATGGCAGTCGTGAGGCAAGTGTGCTCTTTGTCCCATAAAACACTAGAATATTTCTTATATTAGGTTTCTTCCTAGGTGAGAAATTGTTCGAATTTGGAAGAAAGAGTATGAAAAGTTCTCCTCACACATCAGCAACCGATACGCAATATAATTTTCTTTTACTTCCACAGCGCCATTTGCTAAGTTATCACCTTTGGCCATGTTGTTTACATAGATTACCTAATTTACGTGTATAAAATAGTCTTCGTGTAGAATGTAGACTATGGTTGTTTACGCGTAGACGCACATCACTGCTAAAGCATCAAACAAGCAAATCCCTTGATGTGGACTATTTTCAAAGCGCCCCTGCAACACTTGGAACCTTGCATATCTATCATGAACAGACAGCATGCAATACCTGCTTCTAAGCAATAGCTATAACCTTTACAGTAAGCGAAAAGTTTTAGATCTACAACTCTTTCTCTGCAAACTAACAATACTATTAATTTAAAAGGCACTAACAGTTTCACAGAGGTAAACAATTCGCCAGGATGTCCGATCACCCTACCCTAACAATATTATTTGTAAACCAAGCAATTGGAAAATGGCTTTGTGATTTTCTATTCTGTAGAAAAACGCACATCCACCCACTGTCTGTGCTTTGACAGATTGCATGCCTGCCCACGCTTAGTGGGTGTATTATCATTTAGGCCTCAGAGTGAAAAGAAACGATACTTTCTCCATCAAAACCTGCCTCTGGGTCAACCTTCATTTTCACTGATGAGGCAAAAAGGCGCTCGCTTTCTCGCAGATAGAAAAAAACACAGGCGTTGTTCAGAAATTGTTCTCGTTGCAATGCTTTCTCTCTTCTTTGTGTGTTTTATATAACTTACGAGTATTCTCATAGTTCCAACGGCCTCCCCGATGGCGTAGTGTTAACGTCGTCGCCTTGTAATCAAGGTGTCCCGGGTTCGATACTCGGTACACTTCGTTTGAGGAAGCTGGTGGGTGTCGCCGGTGCCTACATTGAATTCTGAGCTGGCACATATGTAATCCTACTGTATTCCATAATGTATATGTACAGAAAGTTTCATTGAGATTGCTTAAATATTACAAAAATACAGCAAATTTTACTTCTCACCAACCCTGTAGATTCCAGAACAGGTCAGGTATACAATTTGTACAATGGTGTTAATATGGTTTGATTAAAGTGTTTAATTGGCGTATTGCGATATTGGTATTAATACAGAAGGTGAATTTCAGTCGCCGCCGGAGGCGCTGCGTTCGCCCCAGTACCCCATAGCTCACGCCAGCAGAACGGCAGACAGCTACAAGCTGTCAGAGAGGATGGGTCTCTGCGATCTTCATGTCTCCGAAAATTAATCATTTTTGGGAGGGCTAGATCGTAGCTCTTTCCGATGTAGGATATAGCTAGAACACAAAATAAAAATCAGTGTAAGAGCAAAGGTTTCAAAGTGTCTGAAAGTTCATCCATGCGGCAATCCATCATAACAAGAATTAAAGGCGTAACTTAGCGGCGGCAAGGGGAGGCTGTTGCTCCCCCAAAATTTTAAGGTTACCGAATTTAAAAGTTATGGATACTTTTGTTAACCTCCTGGGACCAGAGGAACTGTATTGAAGTGCATTTTTTTATGATTGCGCAAATGTAAGTTATTTAGCAAAAAAGTTTTGGACGCTATTTTTATGTGATGGAAAACTTATTCATTCTGCCCCCGTCCCCGAAGTTATGACCCAAGTTTGATTCTGCTCCCAAAATTTAGTCTCAAGTTTGATTCTGCCCCCAAGTTAAGTCCCAAGTTTGATTCTATCCCCAAAGCTTAGTTCCAAGTTTGATTATACCTTCCAAGTTAAGTCTCAAGTTTGATTCTGCCCTAAAGCTTAGTTTCAAGTTGATTCTGCCCCCAAGTTAAGTCCCGATTTGATTATATCCCCAAAGCTTAGTTCCAAGTTTGATTATACCTTCCAAGTTAAGTCTCAAGTTTGATTCTGCCCTAAAGCTTAGTTTCAAGTTGATTCTGCCCCCAAGTTAAGTCCCGATTTGATTATATCCCCAAAGCTTAGTTCCAAGTTTGATTATACCTTCCAAGTTAAGTCTCAAGTTTGATTCTGCCCTAAAGCTTAGTTTCAAGTTGATTCTGCCCCCAAGTTAAGTCCCGATTTGATTATATCCCCAAAGCTTAGTTCCAAGTTTGATTATACCTTCCAAGTTAAGTCTCAAGTTTGATTCTGCCCTAAAGCTTAGTTTCAAGTTGATTCTGCCCCCAAGTTAAGTCCCGATTTGATTATATCCCCAAAGCTTAGTTCCAAGTTTGATTATACCTTCCAAGTTAAGTCTCAAGTTTGATTCTGCCCTAAAGCTTAGTTTCAAGTTGATTCTGCCCCCAAGTTAAGTCCCGATTTGATTATATCCCCAAAGCTTAGTTCCAAGTTTGATTATACCTTCCAAGATAAGTCTCAAGTTTGATTCTGCCTCAAAGCTTAGTTTCAAGTTGATTCTGCCCCCAAAGCTTAGTTTCAAGTTTGATTCTACCCCCAAGGCTTAGTTCAAAGTTTGATTCTGTCCCCAAGTTAAGTTCCAAGTTTGATTCTGCCCTCAAAACTTAGTTCCAAGTTTTATTCTGCCCTAAAGTTAAGTCCCAAGTTTGATTCTGCCCTCAAAGATTAGTTCGAAGTTTGATTCTGCCCCCAAGTTAAGTCCCAAGTTTGATTATGCCCTGAAAGCTTAGTTTGAAGTTTGATGCTACCTTCCAAGTTAAGTCTCAAGTTTGATTCTACCCCCAAAGCTTAGTTCCAAGTTTGATTATACCTTCCAAGTTAAGTCTCAAGTTTGATTCTGCCCCAAAGCTTAGTTTCAAGTTGATTCTGCTCCCAAAGCTTAGTTTCAAGTTTGATTCTACCCCCAAGGCTTAGTTCCAAGTTTGATTCTGTCCCCAAGTTAAGTCCCAAGTTTGATTCTGCCCTCAAAACTTAGTTCCAAGTTTTATTCTGCACCCAAGTTAAGTCCCAAGTTTGATTCTGCCCTCAAAGCTTAGTTCGAAGTTTGATTCTGCCCCCAAGTTAAGTCCCAAGTTTGATTATGCCCAGAAAGCTTAGTTTGAAGTTTGATGCTACCTTCCAAGTTAAGTCTCAAGTTTGATTCTACCCCCAAAGCTTAGTTCCAAGTTTGATTCTGCCCCCAAGTTAAGTCCCAAGTTTGATTCTACCCCCAAAGCTTAGTTCCAAGTTTGATTCTGCCCCAAGTTAAGTCCCAAGTTTTATTCTGCCCTCAAAGCTTAGTTCCAAGTTTGATTCTGCCTCCAAAGCTTAGTTTCAAGTTTGATTCTGCCCCAAGTTAAGTCCCAAGTTTGATTCTGCCCCCAAAGCTTAGTTTCAAGTTTGATTCTGCCCCAAGTTAAGTCCCAAGTTTGATTCTACCCCCAAAGCTTAGTTTCAAGTTTGATTCTGCCCCAAGTTAAGTCGCAAGTTTGATTCTGCACCCCGACAAAGTTAAGTCCCAAGTTCAATTTTCCCCTCTCCAAATATAGGCCCCAAGTTACGCCCATGACAAGAATCCACCCCCTAATGACACGATGGTATTAATAACGTTGATACCCACCAGGGGCGCCGACTTGTCAAAATTATTGGAGGGGCTCTGATCACTGAAATAAATGAATGAATGACTCACTCCCTCCCTTTTTCAAAAATAAAAATTACGTCTTTGTATAGCAGTTTTTAAGCAGCTGTTATATTCCTCATGCAAATGAAATGTAACATGAAAAACGTGTGTTTGCTTATTTGTTTTTTAGATAACAATTAACATTTTTATTTAAAAGTAGGCTATGTATTTACATTAAGAGGCCAACATAACAGTTTTATGACGGCCTCGGTAGCCGAGCGTGTTGGGTGGTCGGCTCAACTCGGTTTGATCCGGAGGTCTCGGGTTCGAGTCGCGGCAAGGTCATGGGTGTGTTTTAATGTCCGCAACAGACTTGTAAAGAAAGGACATGTGACGGATGCAAAGAACCTTAGTGTTGACATACCCATAAAAATAGCGAACATTTACAATATTTAACAGTTTTATTTAATTATTTACATAAATGGTAACACAAATCGCAGGCAAATAGTTTTACTTTTTTGTTCTTGCTACAATATTTCACTTTTTAAATTTAATTTTGAAATAATAAATAAACACATAGCACGCCGTGCTTTAGCAATAATGCCTTGATCATAGCCGTTCCTGCTTTCGCAATACAGACTTTTTATAAGCTTTCCTTGCGTACTTTACTGCAAGCCAGTGTTAAATAAACTCAAAGACCTCAAGTTGTTCAGAATTCAATGAACAACATACTGGTATAATTGTCATATCACCTCGTTATTTTGAAACTCCTTTTAGTAAAAATGTTAACAATACTCATAATTATATACTTAGTATATAGTAATAAGTCATGTGTTTTAATGTCTCCGTTCATAGCCCCCCCCCCCCCTAAGTTGATGGTTTAGCGGTCTTAGCCCCCCCAAAGTTGATGGTCTATAACATTTCAAATGTGTATTTAAAGTTAAGTTCATGTTGCACAATTCAGAGTAAACTTTACAAGAGAAGCAAAATAATACATTAGATCCTCTTAAGCAAAATTATTTGAGGTGCTCTGCCCCCACATCATTAACATTGGGGGGACTCAAGCCCCTTTAAGCCCCATGGAGTCGGCGCCTATGATACCCACCATCAAAATCAGTGACGCCGATTCCAGTCTTGTGCCCCCGCCACTAAAATTAATAAGGGGACCCTATACAAATCGAGGTTGACAACTTCCCCCTATAGTTTATAGTATGCTAGTGCAATCCGCACCACAATGCAATGTGCATCCACTGGGGATCGAGTCTGGGGCCCCTTTATTACAAGGCAACAGTGTTGATGCAACCCCAACAGCAAGGTCCGAAATGAGTGAAACGTCATCAAGGAAAATTGTTATCATCATCGGGCCTCCCCGATGGCGCAGTGGTAGCGTCTTCTCCTTGTAATCAAGGGGTCCCGGGTTCGATACCCGGTGGAGGCACAAGTGGTTCGGATTCCACTTTAAACTGTAGGTCCAGTCCCGATTAGCCTTACTGTGCATAAAGTGGACTTAAAACAACAAATCAATCAATCAATGTTATCATCATCCTCACTGTGCCCTTTGAAAGTTTATGGCGATATACGGTGACATCCTATATACACGACTCTTGCTGAGGGACGCATGCGCCAGCGTATACACACATACGGACACGTATATACGTGTGTGTGTGTACATACATATTATATATACAGGGTGACCCAAAAGTAAGTTTCCCCTAGGAGAGAACAAAATTATGATACTTGTAGTATATGTGAAAGATAATTCAGCAGTCTCTACACAGACAAGGGCCTCCCCGATAGCGTCGTCGCCTTGTAATCAAGGGGTCCCGGGTTCGATACCCGGTGGAGGCACATAGTGGTTCGGATCCCTCTTTAAACTGTAGGTCCAGTCCCAATTAGCCTTGCTGTACATAAAGTGGACTTAAAGCACCAACTGAACCAACTCTACACAGACAACGTTAAATGCTTAACACCGTTTGCCCGGTGGAACTCTTAACAACACTTTACATTTCATTGTTAGACTACAGCGCCAGAGGGATATTCTTATCTTGGTCAAGCTGTATATGTTCTCTCAGGGGAAACTGACTTTTGGGCCATACATACATATACCCGTGGCAGTGCCGTCTAAGGAGCTGTGCTTCGGACTCCGACTCCGAAACGCCATGGGTTCGAATCAACCTGGGTTTATTCTCTGGGTGTCCGACCTGTGTATAGGGCCGGAGGCAACCCACCATCATGAAGAAATTGGGGAGCTACGAGTGAGTAGCGTAACCCGGTCTCGGAAATCTCCTATGACGGCTGAGGGTTCAGCGTGCTGTAGTTGAAGATCTCCACGCCTCTAGGAAGGATTGTGGGAGGGAGACTGGCAGTCGGGAGATCGGCCTAGGCCCTTCAAGGGCTGTCGAGCCACGGGTTATTTTATTATTATTATTTTGGAACAAATGTATTCATTTTTAGACATTGAAATCGATGTATTAAACTTGGTCCGGGGTCACACTTCATAATAAGGGTCTTCACAATTTCGCAAAGGATAATACACTCGGAAGATGTCGCCGAGATGATCAACAATATACTGTGTGACATGAAGTCAGAAGGTTCTCTATTATAACCATAGTCCTTGTCTGTAAGTGCATCCTTTTATGATTTCCTTTCTGTGTATTTTTATATAATAATTATTCATCATTATTGTTGCTGTTAACCTTTAAAAATTGAAGGGCAATGTTAACTAACAAGACTTTACAAATAGAAAAATGTTTTTGGATTTATCGTACATTCAAATGAAATCAGCTTTATCTATTTTCATTAAATTTACAATAAGGGGAAATAGCCGCATATATTCAGGGTCTTCTACCTAAATTGTCCATAGATCTGAAAAAATCACATAATTTTCTGTCTTAGGCCGTGTCCGAAGGGTGCAAGACCGCACCTGAAACGAGCATCCTCCGAGTATGCTCTTGCAGTGCGGTCTTCAAGTCATGGACTGGAAGTGTTGTCTTTCGAATTGCACTTCGACTGCAGCGCCAAATACGATCAGGAGATAAAACTGAGTACTCGTTGTTTTCCTCGCGTTTTAAAAAATATATTTCATCATAGAAATCACATAGCATTTTCAAATGTTCGTGCATATACATTTCCACACAATAGTAGAACTATAACCAACAACTTGCTGGCCCATAACGCATATCTACCTGTATCGCTGGCTTTCTACCACCGTGATTTTAAACAAATGAACAACGAGTGCGGCAACCACGTGACCTAGTCATCAACCATCTGTACTGCGAGCTGTGCACTTGCGTGCTTCTGTTCTTGCCGCTAGGTGACGCCACTTCCGCCAAGACCATACTTCAAGTCTGTACTTTGTACCTCTCGGACCTAGCCTTAAGTGAAGGTGTCCAATATAATCATAATTAACACTAATACAATTGAAAATCAATAATTTATTTAAGTTTGTATTTTGCCTAAGAGGAAAAAGTATATCATGCTGAAGGTTAAAACCAAGAATTATGGGAAGTTAATAAAACATCTAAATTAGTGTTTTATATTCATTTCCGATGCGCCACTGGTACGTGTTTCATATATATTATTATTTCATTGCATTTTAATGCTGTAGTGAATTTAGCTTGTTTTATTGGTTTCACTGATTTTGATTTAGCGTCGCTTCCCTGTCGCAAATCGTTCCCGATGGCGACAGAAATTCTGTGCAGTATTGTTGATACAAGCTGTTGTGTAACAATTCAGCTCAAACAATGTGATTCCCCCCTCTATCAGTAAATATATTGTCGCCAGACGGATTATTGTTAAAATAAACAAGGGGTACAAAGTTTTGTGCTCTGTATCGGACATGTTGTGAGGGAAATAATTTGCACTCCATGAAATTGAAAGTGACTTAACAGCAAGTGATATTGTTCATTACAAGTACGCTCCTCTTGTGTCGGTGGAAGTCGAGATAAGTTTTCCATTGTACAAGGCTCTCTTGTCCGACAACCAACAATCATTCACTTTTGCAAATTTGCATATGATTTTCGTTGTGTACTGCAACTCAGTACTTAAAGTGTAAAAGATGACAAAAAGTGAACTTTCTGACTTGTACCACCATACGCAATGAACATGTGATAGATACTGTATATATTTCTTTTACAAATTTTTCAGAATTTTTAGGTCATTTTTCTAAATTTATAGGACATTTTCTTGCATGTATTAGGTCACAAAAGGTCATTTTTCGGCAATTTTAAGGTCATAAAAATCCTATCTCTACTCATAAGAAAGGAAATGTAAACACGAATTTCTCTTGATTTAAAATTCAATATTTTTTGTAGGCAAAAATATGGAAAAATATACAAAATACTATTCATGTTAAACCATAAACAGTGTCATTATCATTAAACTGTAAATAAACATGGCAGCTGATATTTTTAACAATAAAAAATCTCTAAAATTTAGCTACAAAGACTATAAAAATATTTTAGAATATTTTAAATTATAATTTTAGAGTAGATCCAGAATGTTTTATTTTCACTGTACGAAAAGTTACTGAAATTATTATAGTTTCATTAACACACTCAACAAACATTTCCATAGCAGATATAGTATCAGAAACAGAAGAATGTATATTGCTACTTTCATTTGGTGCAAAGGTACATAAACCTTAATCTTGAACCTCAGCTATCTTATCTACAGGGTAGGGTTCTTAGTAGACAACGAAACCAGACAGAATGCCTTCCAATGGAGACGTTTAAACGAATATATTATTTAAACACAGGATACATGGAGTAAGAATTTTACATGATAAGATACATTCTTCTATAATTTTCTCGTTTACAGTCAATTTTCATCTCAATATTCTTTTATTTGTACTTCCTTCATAATGGGCAGATCTGGATTGTGACTTCCTTCTCAATTGACTGTCTGGATCGGAACTTCCTTCTCAATGGACGGTCTGTATCTGGACTTCCTTCTCAATATGGAGGATCTGGACTTCCCTCTTAATGGACGTTCTGGATCTGGCCTTCCTTCTTGATGGACGTTCTGGATCGGGACTTCCTTCTTGTCTTCTTTGTGAACTTCCCTCTGTATTTCAATTTAGGTTTTGAATATTTATATTAATTATATTATTATTATTATATTAATATTTTCCAACTTTTTCCTTTAAGCTTTGGGAATAATACTAATATCCTCCCTCGGGGCTGCAATTGGAACGCGCCACCACTAACTAGGTACAACAGAGTGTATACTTGGTGCAAACGATTTACACGCGCATCCAAGTAGGTGCTACGGTTAAACCGCGCAACCAAAAAGTGCTGCGGGGCGTCGATCAGAACGCGCTCGCCACAGGTGTAAACAAAATTTCCCCTATGGGAATGGTAAATCAATCAGACAAATGCAATATCTGTTCAGACACAAATTTCTATCAGTGCTTTGACTTCCTTAATTTTCATATTAACTTGCATGTGATCATTGATTTGATTTATAAGATATATATATTAATTTACTTCTTTCATATTTATTTTTTGTCTTCTTATAATATATTCTATTGTTTTTCATCTTTCCAATTTGCTTTATTCTTATTCATAAAATTATTCACATATATTATGCCAATTCTTAACCTTGCACGCCTGGTGCTGCCATCTCTATTCGTCTTTGGCAAACTATTCACCTTACTTGATCCTATTGGGTAGGTAACAATATTTACAAATATTTTTTTATTTGCTTTAATCAAACTGTCCAAATATTTTACATGGCTGTTTACTAGAAAAACATATATCTATATGTATGGTACCAAAAACCGTAGCGCGCCATGTGCAAAACACTCAACCACGGAGGTCCGGAGGTCGGCCAATCTCATCATACCGCCCTTCATCCTCACCCTTGCTATTACCCAAAAATGGCAGAAATACGAAGTGAAGTTAATTAAATCAAAAAATTAACATAAATTTCTATGAACGAAATAAAAGTATATGTGTAAAGCCTGTTCGGCGAAAGAACAAAGATCAAAATTATATTCTTGTATTTTCCGTCAAAAGCCAGGGAGGTTCACATGAACCGCTGAACCAATCGGTTTTGTCCAGTTGCCGTGGTAAGGCGTTGCCAAATTTTTCGTTTCGAATCGTTTCCGATTCGACAACAAGGCCAAGCACGGCGAAGCCTATTGGGTGCCGCCACGTAGAAAGCGAATGGGTCTCCGGTTTCCTGTCTCTCCCTGAAATTCGAGCGAAGGATGCATGTCGTGTACGATTTGACAAAAATGAGGCGTGTAGCAACACCGCTTTCCTTCCCTTGAAACTCCCACAACTTGAGGCGAAAATTCTGGGTGTCCTGAAGTTTATTCCTTGCCCGGTCGGGCTTTAAAATTATTTTAGGTTTATTTTCCAGATCGGGTCGTGGCCCCCCTTGCCCCCTTTCCAAAACATAAATATTGCAGGAGACTCCCCGATGGCGCAGTGGTATCGTCGCCGCCTTGTAATCAAGCGGTCCTAGGTTTGATTCCCGGTGGAGGCACATATTGGTTCAGATCCCACTTTAAACTCTAGGTCCAGTCCCGATTAGCCTTACTGTGCATAAAGTGGACTTGAAACACCAATTCAATCAATCAATAAATAAATATTACAACACCGTTCATGTGTTCCTGTAATTTCTGGCCAGTCATTGCGGCATTGAAATAGCAATCAAGGTCATTGCTAAAGATTTCTAACAGGATTTCCTAAACTGGCTTCCTTTTAAGGCGTTGTTGTCCGTTATAAAGGTATTCGAATCGGCTAGCTCGCTCCTCTATACACCATCGGTGCCAATGCTCTTGAAGATGATTGCGTCAAACGGCGGGAGAAATTGTCCAGTTGGAAGAGAGTGAAAATTCCCGATTCGACGCCTATTCCAATAAGATTTGCCCACCAAGAGATGGCGGGAGTGAGAAAGAAAAGGAAAGAGATGACCAGGGAAAGTTCCCAGACTTGAAAGTGACGGCATATATAACTTGACTGGCGAGTTATAATAGGAACTGTAGTTCATCGAAGATCCGACAGGGGACGAACGTGTCGTTCTTCCTTCCAAGTACATTCTGTTCTGGCGCCATGAGGTTCATTGTAAGTATAACGGTATCACGTTTCTTACCATAACTGTTCTGTTTTGACTTATGCTATGTAAAGAAGAAGAAGATGCAAAAGGTGCCTTTTCTTGTGGATAAGTTCAAGGTCGTCCACAGGATTTTTTCTCAGGGGCTCAAAGTGGGGGATAATATCCCCCAGTTAAGAATTTTTTCGTAAAGCATCTCCCACTATAACAATTTGCATAAGTATCCACCCTACATTTACTCCATGTTGATTCATACAAGCATCCCTCCCATATGTAAGGGGAGGATTTAACGGATCCAAACCCTACAAATTGGTTTAATAAAAATCTTGCATTAATGAATAATCGAAACAGCTTTTAATGAAATCACTATAATATTTGAACTTATAGTTCAGAGGTGGTCCACAGACGCATATTCTTCAATTACAATAATTTTGTTTTATCCGTATCTTCAGAATCAATGTGTCAGCATTCAGAAAGTTAAAATTAACTGTACCATAAATAATATATTTTTTAAAAAAAAATAATAAAAACGTACAGATATAACTCGAATAATTTGAAAATAGAAATGTAAATGTACGTTATGAATTAATGTACGTCAACATGTACAGTGAAATATTTAGAAACGTTAATTCGATACTATTTAAAGACAATTATTAACCAGTGAATAACACCCATTGCCATTAGTTGGGTATTTAAATTTTACTATTGAAACTTGACCCCTCCTATTACTTCACTATAAATACGGCCGTGTTCGTGTATGACACTTTTCACATTAACTATGCTGGCCCGTTACACACGGGCATCATTTGTCACTTGCTTACTGGTTTTGAGCAAGATCGTGAGACTAGATCACAATGGATGGATAAAATCCAAGATCTTTGGTTTCAAATTATCCGTTAGATGGCAGGTCAGTCGTTTAAGGAACATTCAATGGATACTTGTACTAATATCCAGTTTACACTTGAAATATCATTTGTAAAATTCTATACATAGAAATAGATTCTCTTAAAGCTATTATTACACAGAATATCATTGTTAAAGTGAAATTATTAGTTTGTGTGTTGAATTAATAATGAGGTGATAAGCCGGCGGGTTTCCAAAATAACGCTACGTAACAACAGAGTGACTGGGAAATACAATATGTAGTAAACAGAAAGTTTTAAATCCATATCAATTTACTATCTGTGTGCTGAAAATTGGTATTTCTAGTGTGTAATATTTGTCAGATTGTCCATGGTAATGTTAATGTACAAATAGCTGCCCTCCGTAGAAGAACAGTCAGCGTCACGTCCTACGACGTCACTAGGTTGTCCCGTTAACTGTCATCCAATCACCATTCATCCTCATTGCAGCGATTAACCAAAGCGATAGAAAATCAACGTAAACGAAATAGATTAATGAAGAAATTGTGACAGAAAAGAGCATTTGAACTGTATCCGACTTTGAAAATAACACAAGTTTTTGAAGATGTTCATAAATTCTTACGCTAGACACCGTTTTGTATGTTAACTGTATGTCTCAATGAAACGAAGAAGAAGAATAATACGAAAATTAAGCTAGCACGTATTAGTAACTCTATATTTCCACACTATTGACAGAACTCCAAGTGATCTTATTTTAATATTAAAGGGCTGTTTTAGTTTTCTCGAAGTCACCGTTATGAAAAGACAGGCTAATGGAGACTATATTTATAGTTCAAAGTGGAGTACTTGATCCATAATTATAACCAAGCGAAGGTCCACTCTATTAAGAAACGGTAGCAGGAATTACTACGCCATCTGGTATCCATTTGTTGACTTTCATTATTCTCACTCGCATCATTACAACGGTAGTAGAACATTAACAAAAGAGTACTACGTTCCTTCGTAAATATATTAATAGTTGTTATTTCATATTTATCTTCTCACTCGGTGGCGTTACCATAAGGTTTCGTTGTGGTGGCGTTTTTTCTTCCCTTTTTCTTATTTTCTCTTCTATCTCTTTTCCTCTTCCTCCTCTTCCTTCGCCTATTTCCCAATTTCTCCCCTTCTATATCATTCTTCTTCTGTTTATCGCTGTCTCTCGTCCTCTGTTTATCCTTTTCTCTATTCCCTTCTCTCCCTCTATTTATGTCTTTCCTTTTCTTCAATACTTCTTTATCTCTTAATTTCATCCCATGCTTCTTGCTCAGTTTTCCTTTTTCTTGATCTTTCTTGTACTTCCTCTTTCTCTTGCAATTTTTGTCATTCTTTCTCAATCTCTCCTTCTATTTTATTTCGTCTCTCTCTTCTAATGTTTACATACAGTTTCCCTCTCTCTCTCCATATCTTCGTATTAATTCCTTCTTCCTTGGTATTCTTCCTCTGCTTTTCTCTTTTCATCTCATTTACTTCCTCTTCTTCTCTATTCACCATCTTTCTTTCCTCTCCTTTCTGTATCCATCTTCCATTCTCC
The DNA here is from genome assembly GCF_977018435.1 of Lepisma saccharinum. NCBI lineage: Eukaryota > Metazoa > Arthropoda > Insecta > Zygentoma > Lepismatidae > Lepisma > Lepisma saccharinum. The sequence continues at coordinate 36,656 of NW_028143343.1, forward strand.
TCTTCTTCATTCCACTGTTTCTTGACCCCATTCTATCAACATCGGTTTCTCATTCTTCCTACTTCCTTTTGTTTTTCCTCATTGGGCGAATTTAGTTCTACTTAAATGATTATTAAAATTTCTCACGTAGGCTATTGGGAAGGGGGCAGTGGATTGTTTAAGAATTTTTCGCAGTGGGTTACCCTTCCGGTGACGAAACTCTCGCGGAGAGACACCTTGATGAAACAAACTAGACTACCATGATTAAACATGGTACGCATGCATATAAAAGTTCTTCTGGATCAGAGACTCGAACCTGCGACTCAAGGGTTACAAATTCAAAACTATAAAGCGTATTACATTTTAGTAAGGCCACTGTATAGACACTTTCGTGAGGAGCCTGATGGTCACTTGGTGAAAGCAGATTTTTTTCTTTTGTTATTTTTCGTGTCAGAAGGTCATTTACGTGTTGGTCATCAAGGAGAAAAGGAACCACATTAGAAACGCAGCGTGGGAAAGTAGGGAAGGAAAGGTCAAAATACTTGAAGCCACAAAAAGTAAACAGTTTAATAAAGTTAAAGGTGCCAACGATTAAGAAAATCAGTGGGAAAATTGAGTTACTATGAGAACAGGAAGTGGAAAGCAACATACTGAAATGCTACATAACTATCATAAAATGCAATATCAGTATTGCCAACTCAAACCTGACGAGACAAGATGAAAGTTTAACATGTTACTTTCATTTACAATTTCAGTCGCATTCTTAATATGTGAAGAAAGATCGGATAAATTAACTTGAATAGAGTAAAAGGGAAGAAATACATATTCAAATAAAAGTGGAACGAAGTTTATAATCAAAATAAAGATGAACTGAAAGCAGAGAAAACAGTAAAATGCTAAGAAAAGGAGCAGAAAAGATGCAAGAGAAACGGCGTAGCAAATATTTATATATAAAGTTGAATGTGGAAGTGCTATGGTTTGGAAACAAAGGTTAGGTTCATAAGTGTGATGACACCCGAATAAAAGTTGAATGACATACCTACTTTTGGACAACCCTGTATAGTCATAGGTACCGTCAAAAAATTTTGTGGGGGTAGTCAGACAATGACAAAATTGAATAAATAATAATAATAATTATTATTATTATGTACTAATAAACTATTGTTTATTGACCATCTATTATTATTATTATTATTACTATGAATGAAGTTCTGATCTGGTTCATGCATTTTACACCGTCTAAAGCATTTTCTTAAACTTTTTGTTCTAGTAGCATATTAATTAACTCAACTCTATTTCGGTTATCGAATGTAATATTTTTTGTTTCATCTTGTAATTTGAAATGAAATATGTAACTTTCCAGGGGATGATGTTAACTCATCAGCTCGACTTCCCTTCACCTCCAGATCCCTATATTTGGAGTTTTAATTATTTCATTTGGCGGGGGGTAATGTTTTGACGTTTGAATATTTTCTTGCTTTACGAGTCACTTTGAATTTCTAGTTTTCTTTGTGTACTTTTATTTACCTTTGCTTGATTTTAATCTTTACTTTTTAAAATATTTATTTTATTTCTTTCAAACCGAGTCATGTAAGCCAATATGTCAAAACATTCACATGGAACTTTCTTGTGTGAAATTTCAATGATTTTCGTTAAACTGAAATTGTGGAACTTCTTTGATACAATAGTAATATTTGGAAATTTTAACACCAGAAGAAAGCTATGTTAAAATATTTAAAGAACTGCAATATGACAAGTTAAATTACGCATTTAGTCTTTAATTCATTAAAGGTTAGACATGTACATTGTATTTTGAAGTTTTACAATTTGGAGTGCCATCTAGGAGGAAATTTCCAACTTATCGAACAGCACAAGAGGTAATCTGATATCCATTGGGTCTCCACGGTCCTTCTTAATCTTTCTTTGAAGCGTTAACTTTCTCCACAAGTTTACCATCTGCATGCCAAGTGAAACCGACAGTTCGGATAACACCGGTCACTTTCTTTGCAGCCAGATCTTCTATTGGATTTGGAAGGTCTATCGCCCTAGGCTCAATTCTTAGCGTTCAATGCTTTCTTCGACAGTGAAAGCTTTCTCTCATACATCTAGCTTCCTTTCAACGTAATTTGCTTCTATCCAATAAACCAACACGAAGCATCAGATAGTGGTTAAGACACAATTAGGATACGAAAGAGTGTCGATGTATCAGCAAGTAGTTGCGTGCAGAGAAGGGTATTTAGAGGGCATAGGCGTGTGCAGACCCTCTGATTAGGGAGTTGAGGGGGTGGGGCAAAAGCTTTGATGAAAGTTCAGTAGGGAGAGAAAAACCTAATTTCATCTCATTGTTTTAGATTTATTGTATTGATATTTATACAGGGTGTCCACAAAGTCCTGCTACCATTACAATGAAACTTAACTTCTAAACTATATGAGATAAATACATGCAGTTTTTTGCAACGTGTTCTACAGCTCTCAAAGTTTTATTTACAATTACAACACTTCCACATGCGCCCCGTTAGTTGCCTTCAGGATGTCGAGACGATATTCGATCTCCATCCATACACGCTGCAGCATAGCAGCATCAACCTGTTCGAGAACTTCTGCAATCCGTGTTTCTTCTCCTCATTGGTCTCTAGATGTGAGGGACCTTTTGGATAGACATTTCCCTGGGAGATTGATTGGCTGCGATGGACCAATCTCCCGGCCACTGAGCTCCCCTGATTTTTTCCTTTGGGGGTACGTCAAGTATCATGTCTACGAAACCCTTGTTCCAGATCTTGTCACACTTCGTACACGGATTGCAGAAGTTCTCGAACAATAAAACTTTGAGAGCTGTAGAACACGTTGCAAAAAACTGCATGTATTTATCTCATATAGTTTAGAAATTAAGTTTCATTGTAACGGTAGCAGGACTTTGTGGACACCCTGTATATTTACGTATATATTAAATGCAGCAACGTAGAGGCAGCATGTGAAAGTGTTAATAACAAGAATTTTGCCAGAGAACGAAGAGGGACAGTTTAATCACATAGGAAATAATGTACTCCCTCCCCCCCTCCACGTAGATGCTTTGAAGTTTCATAATACTCAATTTTCTCGTTTAATAACGGCGATAATATTCCTCAACACTAAATTTCTACATGAAACTATAATCCTTTGGGGGCATGACGTCTGAAGGAAACATATAGAAAACTAATATCAACCTAATAGTATATATTTGACACGTATAATTTGATTTCAGTCACACTTACGCTATTTATTATAATGAAGATGCAGGAAATCGATAATTTCAAATTCAGATGGTGTTTTTTTTTTCAGGGAGCAACATTGTTATCGTTGAAATGTGCCTAAAAAATACCTTGCTTCCCCCTCAGTGGAAAAAATCTGCGAACGCACATGATTAGGGGGGTAACTGTGGGGGGCAATTTTGAATGTGGCAACAGTGTCAAAAAAATCGACAATAATCCTTACTTTTGCAGGAGGTTCATAAGAACAAAGTTTATTACATGAAAATATGGATAATATAGATTATAAATATATTGTTATCACAGATTATAGATTTCTGCGTAATTTATTTAATTCATATCTGAATAATTCTAATATCCAGACAAATAACTGACATATAAAAGTATATCGTATATTCCGGCTAACAGCTACGTTTTTTTAAGCTGCATCGCTATTTTGGGGAGAAACATGCCTCACTTGCAGTATCATGGGGAAAATGTCTCGTTTGCGCCACCCTCGGAACAAATCCTGTGGATATCCATGGTGTAAGAGACAGCAAAATGTCATTAATTACTGTGTAGAACACAACTTGCACTGCAAAACATAGCGATCCATTTTCCACTACAATGACAAAGCAATAGTGCCAATCATAACCGTCATGTTCACGACAATTATTATTCTTGAAAGAGTCAGTGAGTTATATTTTTTTCAAAATACTGATTAAATACAGTCTATTTAAAAATGAAATATTTATTGTCAAGAAAAATATGTTGACATGTAAACATAAATAATCCTACCAAATTCTATTTGTGTATGGTTGTAATCATTCATTTGGGTAAGACCCTAATTGCAATAACATAGGTACGCTATTCTCAAAAACTATAGTAAAATTAAGTAACTGAAGTAACACTTCTATCAAAATTATCGAATGACGGGAATCATGATAATAAATAACAATGTATTGTCCACTAAGTACAACTATCATACTAGGAGGTTCTTTTGAATATCCACATGTTCTTTTAAAGTTTTTTATGCAGTAGTGCAAAAGTAGCAAAGTAGAGAGTAGCGAACAGGAGTAGCGTGGTGCCGTAGACTATAAGTTTACGTCTACATGCGTTGTCTACACGTAATCTACGCGTAGATTACAATGGGTTGTAGTTTACATAGACTACGTAGACAATCTAAAGTGCATTAAAATTAATTTTCAAGGGTTTCATGAAAAGAAAGTGACATTTTCAACTATATTGGTTCCTAACGAACTGAAAATAATCCTATTTACAACACAATTTCTCTTCTCTTCTATTCAACTGTGGAAGAAGATAAATAGTATGCAAAAGAAACAACAGATGGCAGTCGTGAAGCAAAATTAGTCTTTTTCCCATAAAACACTAGAATATTTCCTATCTTAGGGTTTTTCCTAGGTGAGAAATTGTTCGAATTTGGAAGAAATAGTATGAAAAGTTCTCTTCACACATCAGCAACTGATACGCAGTATAATTTTCTCTTAATTCCAGGCCGCCCTTTGCTAAGTTTTCGCCATGTTGTTTACATAGATTACGTCATCGACGTGTATAAAATAGTCTATGTGTAGAATGTAGACTATGGTTGTTTACGCGTAGACGCACATCACTGAGCGTAGCGAGCTACTTTTGGTAAATGTTGCTGTAGCTGTAGCGAAGAGACATTTTGGAAGAGTAGTTGTAATTGTAGCCAGGCTACTTTTAAAATTTAGCGATCTGATCACTGAGTATTTCTCTACTCTTTTTGCAGATCATCTTATCGGCACTGATTGCCATGGCAGCGGCAAAGACTCTCCTAAGGGAAGGTCGGAGGGCCGTCGCCCAGTATAGCAACGCTGCGGGGCTTCAATATCAGACAGCCGCCACACACCAAGGAGGGGCATTACCCATATCGTTTCCGTCAGACGCCACAGCAGGGAAAGCCAACTCGGCCGTCTCCTACTCTAGCATCAACAGCTATCATTTCAGAAACGGCAAACCAATCACAGCGGGCGCGGCCCTTGCCTCTACAGCGAGCAAAGCGCCTGTTGCTGCTGTTCCTGTGGCTGCAGCTGCTCCTGTTGCCGCAGGTTCACCCTATCTAGCGTCCCACTACGCTAACCCAGGCTACGCCGTGGCACCCGCGTACGCTGGGTACAACTTGGGACAGGCCTACGCCGCTGCTCCAGCGGCTGTCGGTATTGCCACTGCGCCTGCGTACCAGAACGTTCAGGCCGCGTCCCATCAGCGTGCTGTCCCAGCCCAGGTTGCCCTACCCGCCTACTCAGCCTTCCCAGGATTCTCTGCGGGGTCCGCGCCGGCCTTGGCGGGACAGTACGCCTACGCTCCCGCAGCCCAGGCCGTGCAGGCGGCACCGGCTTACGCTGCCTCGGCGCCTAATGTCCAGGCTTCGCATGCAGCGTACGCTGCAGTACCGGCGTACCAGTCCTTGGGTGGTCTCGGCCTGCAGTCCCCCTATGGTGCTCTGCCTGCATCGGCACTCAACGGTCTCTTTGCTGGTAACCCTGCACCGGCGATACCTTCGAAGTACAGAACCGCACCGCAGCAAGGATGAAGACTGATCATTCGTTTGTTTTCAGAGGTAAGTGGGACGTCACTCCATGCGTTTGACTTTGTTTTGAAGTTCACATTGTGTACAGATAGGCTTTCTGTGGATGGGCCTACAGTTTGAAGTGTGGTCCGAACCACTGTACTACTACTCGGGACACGGTTACAAGGCGATGACGACCGACCTCCGTGGAAGAGTGGTTAGCACAGCATGTTATGACGCCAAGAGTCCCGGTTTTGTTTTCTCTGGGTCTCCATTCATCATATTATCATCCTCATCTTCGTGATTAACCAAAAATGGCAGAGAAGCCAAATCAAATAAATCAAACAATAATAATACAATGCGACGTTACAACTACGCCATCGAGATGGTCCATTCGCTTCATGAGTGGCCGCATGGGGGGTTAAGGGGGTTACTCGCCCCTCCACTGAAATAATGAACAACTCCTTACATTTCTTCCTTTCTTATGTTTATTTATAAAATTGCTTCTCTTTCCTTGTGTCTTCTTCCCTGATTTCAATTTTATTTAATAAATTTAGTATCTCTCTTCTTGATCATTTACTTTTCTGTTTTCCCTACGTCTCTCCCTCTCTCTCTGTCGATTTTTATATATGTATTCCTCTCTATATCTCTCGCTTTTGAAATCCCCCCTCTCTCTCTCACACACACACATTCTCTATCGCGTTTTTCATAAACTTCTTTCCTCTCTTCTTTGAAATTCTTCTTTTTTCTGATGACGTAAACACACCAACCCATATCTCTTAATGACGTAACTTCTCGGATTTTTAACACCCATCCCTTGGAAAATATCCTGTGGGTACCCCTATTTAGCTTCCATTAGTATATTTAATGTACTACACGATAAGTTTATAATATACCCTTCTTTTTATATTATAAATAGCGCATTAAAAAATGAACTCTGATTATTACGATGTGTGTTTCCAAGCTTGGTTGGACTTGATTGGAACTCCTACATTTCTTTTAACTTCCTTATTATTGAACACTCCAAATTTGAAACCTTCTCGTTTAAACATATTTTACTCGAAGCCAGAGCAAATTCTGTTTTAAAATAATGTTTTAAATAGAAATTTATAAAGTAAAAGTATAATAGTTCATCTAACTTCATGCATACTACTACTTCAAGAAATAAAACTTTCTAAGTATTGCCATCTATGTGACGAAATCGTAACTAATCAGCAAAACTCAAAAAAAGTAGTTGTACGATGTTCATGCCTGTCTGTCCGTTCGACATATCAGAAATTGCAAGAGCCATAAAAATCAAACATGTTTCATAGCTATTGAGAGCTGTGGTTTGGTACGTAGAAGAAAGGAAGAAATTGAAAAACCTCAAACGTGCGCAGGCTGTTTGGTTGGGAAATTGTAGTTTCAGCAGCTGCTGTTTTTGCTCGTATTTCTCTACCAGAAATCAAGAACTACGGCAACAACACCAAGCAATTTTCATTGAAAACTCTACTTTTAGCACATTATACGATGTTCGTGTGCGAGTAGCTTGTTTTGGGAGCATGTTCAGTGAAAACGTAGTACATTTTTTTCTTTTATCAACATAGATTTTGCGTGGAAATTACATGCTACGAAAGTACAACACACAACCCAACACACACACACATACGTTTTCCGGATTCAAACTACCCAAAAGTTTTACAAATTTGAGATCAAGCAAATAAAATTAGTTCATAATCGCTATTTTCACAAAACATTTGTTTTAAATCAAAGAACTGACAAACTTTGTGTATTCCAGTGTTCTTTTCAATTGCTTCATGGTACGCTAACGAAGCCCTGGCGACTATAAATGCAGGGAAAGCAATCCTTAAAAAATATTTTAAACTTTCAGTCTACTTCATGCAAATATAGACCAATCAGAACGGGAAATCTGATTTGTAAAGTAGGTTTCAGATTTCTTATATAAATCTTCACTGGGAATCGAACCCAGAACGCATTGACTACAATGCAGAAAATATAAAGAAGTGGCCGAGGCCTCTGTTACATTAATTTTCTTTCTCACCAAACACAATAGAAATACGTTCAGGTATTTAGCGTTTTTCTTTCCAATCGTAGATGATTAGAATTTCCTTCCACTCATTTTATCGCAACCGCGATGAATAGCGGAGCCCAAGTAGATGTAATATATACAGATTTTTCGAAAGCGTTTGATACAGTAAATCATTCAGTCTTAATGGGAAAGAAAAATTTACAATCTATCGAATCCGATGTTAGAACTATTTCAGTCTTACTTAACAAACCGCAAACAGTGCGTCACATTTCAGGGGATTACTTCCGATGAATTTGAGGCTACATCCGGAGTTTTCCAAGGCTCTAACCTTGGACCCTTATGCTTTCTTAAGTATATAAACGATCTTCATGAACATTTAAATCAATCGGGTAAGCTACTATTCGCAGACGACTTAAAAATATACAAAAAAAATATCCAGTTACAATGACTGAAACTAGTTTGATTGATTTGAGTGATGGATGACATGATGAAATTGATGGATAGACACTCACAGAAATCCATGCCCATGCAGGGATTCGAACCCGCGTCGTAGCGCGATGTGCTAACCACTCGGTCACGAGGGCCGGCTAGTGCACCGAGTTAGAAGAAGACATTAACAACCTTGTGGCAGTAGCGACTTCTGCCTATTCGCACATTCGCACGTGCACACCCAAATAAATCTGTAATGCAAATTCTGAAGTACGATTACGAAGCAGGGCAGTGTGAACTTAGTGAGTACTGTTATTTGCTTTAATATTTATTATTCTCTTGATTTCGCTTGATTTGCTTGGTTTGATCAGTCTGTCATTAGAAATAAATAACAGCTAGATGCATTACAACTGATTTCCTCCATGTGGTAGTTGGATTGGCTTCTTTGGTGTACGCCAGTGTTGTTAATCTCCTTGTTCATTAATATCAGCAGAGCCGGGGGAGAAATTTTTAAGAAATATTTTGCAAATCAACAATAGTATTGATATTGCAGGTCGGTTATTTCTATGTTTTGAGTGATTTTATCAGGTTATCGAATGCTGAATTACATACTGCACAATAACATCGCTCTTCTCGTGATTGGCTGGATAATTTCAGAAATATTTGAAATTTGCAAAAAAATTCGAGTTAAAAAATCATGAAATACGTCTATAACTCTGTCATAGCCCCATTTTCAGTGAAAGGTGATCAAAACTTGGGATGCCAATATATTAAGCTTCATTATGTACGCAGAAACGGGTGTGAGTATTTCACAGGGGTGGTATAACACTTCTGGACGATAGACTGAAGTGAAGACCCATGGAGCCAGACCACGAGCCGCCACTGCCTTGTGGGATTGTGCGAAAACAAGAAACTGATCTTAAATAGCTAAATATATTACCAAATGTCCTATACTAGAAACACTACCCCAATAAAATACGAATATTGTATAAAAAAGAAAAAATTAAAACAAGTAGAAACAATCAAAGATTTGGGAGTTCTGTTTGATTCTAAACTTACTTTTAAGCGCACGTTAACTTTCTAACAAATGAGGCTTACAAACTTCTGGGATTTATAATGCGTACATGCAAGGAATTCAAAAGTGTCGAAAGCTTAATGATGCTCTATAATGTTATGGTCCAAAATCGAATACGCATGCGCAGTATGGCACCCTCAAACCCAGAAAGACTTAAACAAAATACAACGAATCCAGACTAAATTCTTGAGACTTGTAAAATACAAATCAGATGGCAGTTACTCTCAAATGGAATCCCGTGAGAGCCTTCTTAGATATGTTATAACTTAACAACACTTAGCAGCGGACGAATCATGCACCAGCTCATTTTCCTTCACAAAATATTCAATAATCACACTGAAGCTCCATTCGCCCTGTCACAGCTGGATTTCTACGTCCCCTCAAGTAAGTTACGACCAAGAAAGCAACTGTTTAGCCTCCAACGCAGTAGCACCAGTGCACTTGAAATATCGCCAATTTGGAGTATGTGTATGGCATTTGACGAGATTGTTAAATGTGAAAACTATGTGGATCTATTTTCTTCGACCTCAAAACTAAAACGGACAATTTTAAAACATTTGAAAAACAATAGAATATAAGAATTGTATGTTTATTAAATGTGTGTGTGTCTGTTTCTATGTGTATATTGTATATTGCATTAATTTGAATTAATATGCGTTTCAACTATTGTACAATGAACGCCATAAATAGGTAATATACCTGTCGCGTTCAATTTCTTAAATAAATAAATGTGTAATTGCATAGCAAAAGAGATAAAAATCTACATGCTTATATAATCTGCATACGAGAAAATAACAAAACAACTGAATACTTAACATATCATATCTCTTTGCAGGTCTATCATGACGCGAGACTTCGCCGGCATCTCCTGTGATACCACCTGATACATGACGTCATCGATTTACGTCATGACAAGATACTATTTGTTCCTGCATTTTTTTGTTGTATTTTTGTTTGTTTGTAAGTATGAATGATAAAGTATTAAAAAGAGTACAAAATATTTCTACTGAAGGATTGTTTTTACTTCAGAGCTTCCTATTGTTTAATGTAATATGAATATGTAGAATTAACCTTAAATTTTTAAAAGAATGTTTTACCAAAAAACAATGAATCACATCATTCATTTTAGATTTTTTAACGAAAACTAATTCATATAAAGTGTATACATGTCTACATACGTTTGGTACACTTTCAAATATACATTATTCTACCGTTGGAAGTAAACAGTGTCTGTTAATTTATGAAAACGGTCGGAACCGCTTTTTTTTCGTGAGCGCATGCGCATTCGTGTTGTCAGTTCTCTGTGCTGTGGATAAAATGAGAAATCCAGATGGCGCTGGTATCCGCTTATAATATTAAACACAGACACACGCTCATGTTATATATATGCCTATAGTACAGCACTGAAACACATGAGAAAGACTTTCACACATACATACTGTAAAATATCAATTGAAAAATTGATGGTCTAAGACTCAATTTCCGCTTCCATCTAACTCCCGGAAAGAGATTTACCGGAACAGTTTTTGAAGTATTAACATCCTTTCCATTAAATTTGCTAATGATTAATTTCTTAGATTCGGGTTGCAGGTTCAATACTATTTTGTCGTATGTCCATCTCCACTGATTGAAGTTCATCTTATGTGAATTTTGAATGCACTACATGGAAGATGTGTACAAACATTTTAATAATGTTAATAATACACGGGGTGTAAGGGGTGCTCCTTCCACGTAGTGCACCCAATAGTCAACCTCACTTCCACGTAGTACGCCCTGGACTGCAGACTAACGAGGCTCTGGCGACTGGCCCCATGGCCAGTATAATTTTGTTTTGTCCTGTGTTTTGTCCTTATTTGTGCTGAGTGCTCCTTTACAGCCTCAGCTTTTAACGAAAGTCAGGAGATTTTAATATTTTATAATTTTGGTTCTGCAACGTTAGAGTTGTTATGTGTAACGATAAGGGGCTGGACCCCGTATAATGTGACGGGTAACCCTTAGTGCTGACACACCCAAAATTTTAAATTCAAATTCAAATTAATAATACACAGCACTTGACAATAAGATACGTCGCTTCTTCGAAACGTGACATATTAACCTGTAAGGAATACGATAAATTCGTCAACTCATCTCTGGCGAAAAGTAGAGATACGACAAAGCAGTATTCAGTCGGCGATATATAATCATTATATTGAATGATGAACTGCTACGATGGAACAAACACAATGGTATATGCCTTAAGCAGTGTTCGAACCTGGGTCCTCTGGTTGGTTGTGTCCTAATTGCGAACAATGCCTAAATCGTCCTAATTGCGAACACACAAAAGTGAGAAATAATTTCATGTCCTAATTGCGAACACATGTTTTCAAAAGCAGATAAGGTAGTGACGCAGAGAGACAACTGGTTTCACTAGCAACAATAGCCAACCTGATTGACTTATCATGGTCTTCTGCTTTGTAAATCCCTCCAAAGTAATTTCACCCTTTCAGTCTGTCCACGTAATCTGACTTTCATTCGTGTGTTGATGACTCGAAAACCCCCTTGGTGCCTAATGTGATGTGGAAATGCTTCAACAGGAAGCACACGACAAATAATGTAGTGAAGGGATGGAACAGAAAAATCAACAGTGAGCTAGGTAGTTCACATCCAAGAGTGGAAGACCTTATATAAAGCTTAAAGGCTAAGGCAGAAAAGTCTAATGGCATGATTCATAGGGTGGAAATGATCCTAGAAGATGTAAAACGGAAGAAATTATTATTATTATTATTTTTTTTTTTTTTGCGAGGATCACTAGCAAGTGTAAGGAGATTGGAGGTATTCCTAAATGTTTAACAACAGTGCCGTATGCTTTGAAATTTGAATTAGAAATTTAGATAAAGTTAATAATTGTATTATTAAATGACGAGGCTCTTTCCAGTTAATAAGTGTGCAGTAGGTATTCCTCTAAAACATAGGCCACACATGTATTATTAAATTATATATACTTTGGAGATATACTTTAATCATGTCGAATTTTCTATGATCCAACAAAACACTGACCAGTCTCAAGTCTGGAACTGAGTCCCTTTAAAAAAAATGTTAAATAGACTCGGGAATGTGAGAGAAAATTGTAGGTCCCAAGGCAGAAAAATGTGTTCGCGATTAGGACATAGTCCTTTCATTATATTCCTGTTCAGGCACCAAGTGTTCGCAATTAGGACATAGTCCTTTCATTATATTCCTGTTCAGGCACCAAGTGTTCGCGATTAGAACTGTTCGCAATTAGGACTGTTCGCAATTAGGACGACATCATCTGGGTTCGTAGCGCTTTACACTTACCACTCCTCTACGGAGACCGGCTGTTACTTTTTCGTGTGAAGTAACCAACTCTGTTACTTCAAAAAGTAAGGTTCTGAAGACTGTTTCAAGGAGATTCAACATAATTGCTACATACTGCAAATAAATACATAAATATGTAGGAGCGTTGGAGAAGATAAGTAACACATGAAAATAAAAAATGAAGAATGAATAAGCTACTTACCTTATTCGAGCTGTTCCGTTGTCATCCTCAATGTGGTCGGGTCTTGAGTTATCCAGCTGATGTTCTCCTTGCTTCTAGATGAACAGTAGCATTGCCCATTCTGACGATATTCAAATAAATGCACGCATGGTGCGTAACTGTATCTCCTCTCCTTAAATACGTACTATTACTACTACTTCGGGAAACATAAAATTCCAGCAGTGTGTTACCAGAATATATGAGGGTGGAATAAATGAAAACGAAACAGGGGCCACAGAATGAAATCAACAAGGTTTATTTGAAATGTAATCTCCAAAGTCACACAAGCACTTGTCCAACTGTTTCACCAAGCGGTGAATACCCTGCTCGTAGAACTCCTTTGGCTGAGATCGGAAACAGCTGCGATCATTGTCCGACTGGAAGCGCCCACTCTTCAATACCTTTTTCAACGGATCAAAGATATGGAAGTCTCATGGTGATAGATCAGGGCTATAGGGTTGGTGTTCCAACACTGTCTATGCAAACGTCGCCAACGTGTTCTCTGTTAACAACTGACATATGCGGCCACTCGTTGTCATGCAGCAAAACCACTCCAGAGGACGTCAGACCTCTCCGTTTGGCCTTGATTGCTGCTCGGACGATACTGCTGCACGACTGCCAATGCATATCACGTGATCACTCAGAACTATCTAGGGCTAGTCCATAATGCAGTAGGGGTTTCGTTCCTTACCTACCTCTACATAGAGTTATCGCCACACACACTCATAAATATAACCCAATACATCCACTGTACCGTTTTCATTTGATGCACCCTAATTAGTCTATAAGTAAAAGGAGATAAATCAATTATGAATAATAGTAGCGGCGATTGGCTGCCAAAACTGGGGGGCAAGGACAGTTTACTTTCTATTGGTAGACAAGGCTTAGCATTAAGACACCATAATGTGCGGGCAATTGCCCCTCCTAATTGCCGCCACTGATTGTACCGAGTTGACTTGTGGCATCTATTTTCACGTCGTGACCCCCAAAGGAAAGTATCTAGGAATTACTTTATCGCTTGTAAATCTTCAATGGAAACAAGGGTCGAGTAAATATCTAGTATGTTTTCCTTCTTCCCTCACCTCTGCCAAGTGCAAATTTCTCCCTTACATATTCTGACCTTGTTGTCTTATAAAATAGCTTTGAATGGTGCCATCTGTGCATGGTGCATTAGGCTTCAGCACCCTAGGTCTACCCTTCACAGGGCTGAAATCAATGTTAAGAGACTAATGATACAATACAAATCCAGCATATTTATAAATTTATTAGTGACCATCTCTATTTTAGCACACGGTCAGTGTTGCCAAATTGGCCCTTTTGGGGCCAGAGCTGGCCCTTTTGAGTACGTAATCAGCCCCAAAATTCAGCAAAAGCCCCAAGGGTCATTTTAGCCCTACAGAGAGAAATCTTGCTACAAATCTAGCCCTTTCAGTAATGAAATGTTTTTTGGTATTTTCAGTAAGGTAAACTGCAAAGAAGAATTCACTTAACCGACTCTCCTCTGCACCTGCAAGCTCGTCCTGCGAGCCCTCCTGGGGAGCAGGTAGCAAGTGCACATTGTCACTTTATCCCCTTGTTTCTGGTTTTGATATGCTGTGTAGCCCGAGGCGAATTACGGATAGCGTCGATTCCAGATTATGCTAATCTTTGTTCAGTTGCATTGCATCTGGTCCTTGAAAGTTCACAGAAATGCGGTGCAGAATCGACGAATCGTTCGTAACAGTGAGGCTCGATCAGAGACTAGTTCGTCCGTGCGGGTGCATATATATGAAGGAGGAATATGCAGAAAATGTGTAATGTTTTTGTGTAATCTACTGCACCACAATTTACGGGGAGTGCAAGAGGACGAAATAAATTATTTAAGGTAAAAAAAAAAATTATTTGAGCGTATGCCCCTCATCTTGACAGTTGATTAGTTGTGGTTGTTGAGTTTCAGAAATTTTGCACCAAAACACCCAAAAGAATTAAGAACCAGATTTGTTTTCAGTACGCAACCACACCTTTGTAAATCTAGCCCCTTGGATGTGAATTTTAGCTCCATTTTGAGTGCGATTTAGCTCGTTTTTCTCTCGTGCTGTTGGCAACACTGCACACGGTGACATTTGTAAGGGATGATATTCAGCGAACAACTGCCCCCACAATTCATTGCGCGAAATCACGCAGGCCTCCATATTTCGAGCACATAGATCAGATTCTGCGTAGAAAACATGCCGGGCAGGCATTGTGCCTTTGATCTTTGCCGAAATGATTGAAGCTATGATTGTCATGATCATATGAGGAATGTGTGAGAATAAAATATTGCAAATTTTGTCGCTGTAAGAATGTCAGCTTACCTTACCAGCCACGAATCTGTTTGTCGGGCTTGTTACATATTCAACTGTTTCTTCCCACTGGCGTACGCAGGAGGGGGATCTTCTTCCCCCGTAAAAATATATCTTTCATCAGTCAGTTGCTTGTTAGCCTGTGCCTAAACCAATACCTTCTTCATTTTCATTTTCACTTCTAGCATTGCCCTTCCTTTTCACAGCTGAGTGATACATTTTTGGAAGAAGTAAGGAAGGAGAGAGAGATGTGTGTTTCGGGTAGAAAGCTGTTAAAAAATCAAAGAATTATTACAAAAAAATTGACTTTAGTCTCCTTCTTCTTCTCCTAATATTATTAACATAAAATTGCTATTTATTGGAATGCACTTTTAGCCTGAACTATAAAGGAAAGTCACCAAAATTGGCATAGGGCTCCTAAACCGACACACCCTAATTTTACAGCCGAGAAGTGTTGCCTTTAAGGGAACTGGGTAACCTTCTTCTTTTTAGGCTCCCAAGATAGCGTGTGACCAGCGAAACGAGCGTTGGTGTCTGTTTTTTTTTTTGTGCAGGGAGAGATTTTTGTTCTTGGGTGATTTCAATACTTTTGTCTGTGCATAGCATAGTTGATGTGCTGAACGATGCGATTTCCCAACACTTTCGCTTTTGGCACTTACAGCGTTTACCACTTTTAGTCTTCATTTTTATTACACGACATTACAGTTACGTTGCTTTAGTTATGGTAAGGGGCTGGACCACGTATAACGTGACGGGGCAAATAGCCTAAGTGCTGACGCACCCAAGATTTTAAATTCAAATTCAAAATAAAATGTAGTCTCGGCATTCTATTATCGTGACTGTCTTGAAGAGAAACCAGAAGCGAATCCCATACGTAAATTTAAATACGGCCCAGAAACATTTTTCCGGATGAATTTAAAAACGGCCCAGAAACATTTTTCCGGATGAATTTAAATACGGTCCAGGAACCATTTTTCCGGGTGAATTTAAATACGGTCCAGGAACCATTTTTCCGGGTGAATTTAAATACGGTCCAGGAACCATTTTTCCGGGTGAATTTAAATACGGTCCAGGAACCATTTTTCCGGGTGAATTTAAATACGGTCCGGGAACCATTTTTCCGGGTGAATTTTAATACGGTCCAGGAACCATTTTTCCGGGTGAATTTAAATACGGTCCAGGAACCATTTTTCCGGGTGAATTTAAATACGGTCCAGGAACCATTTTTCCGGGTGAAATTAAATACGGTCCAGGAATCATTTTTCCGGGTGAATTTAAATACGGTCCAGGAACCATTTTTCCGGGTGAAATTAAATACGGTCCAGGAACCATTTTTCCGGGTGAATTTAAATACGGTCCAGGAACCATTTTTCCGGGTGAAATTAAATACGGTCCAGGAACCATTCTTCCGGGTGAATTTAAATACGGTCCAGGAACCATTTTTCCGGGTGAAATTAAATACGGTCCAGGAACCATTTTTCCGGGTGAATTTAAATACGGTCCAGGAACCATTTTTCCAGGTGAAATTAAATACGGTCCAGGAACCATTTTTCCGGGTGAATTTAAATACGGTCCAGGAACCATTTTTCCGGGTGAATTTAAATACGGTCCAGGAACCATTTTTCCGGGTGAATTTAAATACGGTCCAGGAACCGTTTTTCGATTAAATGGCTTGGATCGAATTTGAATTGTGCGAGAAAAAAAGGTTCCAGATCTGTTGCGGAACCCAACAGAAATCATTAGAATGTATGAGTTCCTGGACATTTAAAACTCTGACCTGTTCATTGTTTCTTCCCATCGCCGCGATTGCCGACCTCCGTGGCTGAGTGGTTAGCACAGTGTTCTATAACGCCAAGGATCCCGGGTTCGAATCCCGTCCTGGACACAGATGTTGTTTGTGAGTACCACTTCTTCAATTTCATCACATCATCACACACCCTCATCGTCGCCAGGAACCAAAAAGAGTGAAATAAAATAGGCTAAGACCACACATGCGTAAGAAGCATTCAGCTTCAGACGCACGTCCAACATTAAAGAGCTGTGTCCCATAATTACTATTTCATGAAGCTCACACGAGGTTAGAAGCGTCTTGTTATGGAATGTACATTTCCTCCAGAGATTTAGCTCGTGTAGATCCTTACGTTGTTATGCTGAAAGGACTAATCACGAACGATGTAAGAACAAGTGAAAGGCTGGGCCATGTATGAGGTAATTGCGCTGTACATGAGGAAAGCGTAATATCCAGTTCACTGAAGGTTTTAAATGTCAATAAACTAGAGCAAGGTTCCTCTCCCCTCCCCCCTCAGAAAAATAGGATCAAACTTGTTTGGTCAGCCACAATGGATACCAGAGTTAGACGTCGTGGTTTACGAATGGTTCTGGTATTCATAGACAACAGAAATTCCTTCATTATTTCGGCTCTCTCTTGAGTTTGTATAATGGCATTAATCGGTTAATCTTAGTTTTTGTTTTTCATGGAACAGATCCATAAATCTAAGTTTGCATCTAATTCATAATTCCTTGCTTTTCTTTTCATAGTATTAATCCGTTAAATTTTACTTTTGTTTCTAATCTTAATCTTTGTTTTCACGTTACTTATGCACTAATCTTTGTTTTGTTTATATGACATTAATCCGCTAATCTTTATGTTTTCATGGAACTGATCCATTAATCTTTGTTTTTGTTTCTATTGTACTAATGCGTTAATCTTTGTTCTTCTTTCCATGGAAGTGATCCATTATAGTTTTTTTGTTTCTATTGTACTAATGCGTTAATCTCTGTTCCACTTTTCATTGAACTGATCCATTATACTTTTTTTGTTTCTATTGTACTAATGCGTTAATCTCTGTTCTTCTTTTCATGGAACTGGTCCATTATACTTTGTTCTTGTTTCTATTGAACTAATGCGTTAATCTCTGTTTTTCTTTTAATGGAACTGATCCATTAATCTTTGTTTTTGTTTCTATTGTACTAATGCGTTAATCTTTGTTCTTCTTTTCATGGAACTGATCCATTATACTTTGTTTTTGTTTCTATTGTACTAATGCGTTAATCTTTGTTCGTATTTTCATGGAACTGATCCATTATACTTTTTTTGTTTCTATTGTACTAATGTGTTAATCTCTGTTCTTATTTTCATGGAACTGGTCCATTATACTTTGTTCTTGTTTCTATTGAACTAATGCGTTAATCTCTGTTATTCTTTTAATGGAACTGATCCATTAATCTTTGTTTTTGTTTCTATTGTACTAATTCGTTAATCTTCGTTCTTCTTTTCATGGAACTGGTCCATTATACTTTGTTCTTGTTTCTATTGAACTAATGCGTTAATCTCTGTTTTTCTTTTAATGGATCTGATCCATTAATCTTTGTTTTTGTTTCTATTGTACTAATGCGTTAATCTTTGTTCGTATTTTCATGGAACTGATCCATTATACTTTGTTTTTGTTTCTATTGTACTAATGCGTTAATCTTTGTTCGTATTTTCATGGAACTGATCCATTAATCTTTGTTTTTGTATCTTTTGTACTAATGCGTTAGTCTCTGTTCTTCTTTTAATGGAACTCATCAATTTATCTTTGTTTTTGTTTCTATTGTACTAATGCGTTAATCTTTCATCTTCTTTTCATGGAACTGATCCATTAATCTTTGTTTTTGTTTCTATTGTACTAATTCGTTAATCTTTCATCTTCTTTTCATGGTACTGATCCATTAATCTTTATTATAGATGGTATGGTACCAATCTGTTAATCTTGTGTGTGTTTTCATTGTACTGATCTGTTAATTTTTGTTTTTATTTTTCATGGTATTGGTGCATTCATCTTTACTCTTGTTACTATAGTACTAATCCGTTAAATTTTGCTTTGTGTTTAATCCATTAACTCCTTTTGTTTTCATGGTGCTCAACCATTATTCTTTGTTTCTGTTTGTTTAGTAATAATCTGATAATATTTCTTGTTCTTTTCATGTTAGTTGTTTTCAATCCGTTAACAATTTCTTGTTTTCATGGTACTAATTCTTTAATCTTTGCTTTTGTTTCTATGGTACTAATACGTTTAATCTTTAGTTTTGTTTACATGGTACCAGTCCAGTATCTTCCAGTATCTTTGTTTCGTTCACTAATCCGTTAATCTTTGTTGTTGTTTTATAATAATAAATAGGGGTGGGATTCAACTTCGAGAAATAGGTTGGCTCTACGTTTGATAGTCATATGGTCGGTTTTGGAGTGGTGCGGACGTGAAGGGGGGGAGTTCAATTTGAGATTGAACAATGTGGATAGCTTAACCTCCATTTAAAAATCGTCAAAGTAAAAAAAAAGTATTGAAAATGTAGATTTTTATTTCTTTTCCTTGTTCCTAGTGACTCCAGTTAAGATCTTAGTAATGTGTGAATGGGAGACTCCAAAAGTCCTAAACTTCTTATCCTACGCGAGCTTAGAGTGGCTTCTTCTTTGCCTGGGTGCTTAAGGATAATTTGTGGCTCCAAAAGAAAGTTTATAATGCATTAAAACTAATAGATGAGGGTCGAACAGACCATACCTTTAGTTCCAACCTTGTCTTCCTCCCTTCCCCGCGGAATTAAATATATTAATGTGTTCAAGGGCGCCATTCTGTTCAAGACTCCTACGGGTCCAGACTTACAGGACACCCTGTATATTAAAACCATGAAAACATATTTGTCAAGTTATTCACCATATCTATGAAATTACTAGGGTCATTCGGAAAATAACCGCCGTTGCGGCGTGGCGCTAGTAGTAGTTGGCAGAGCGCAACCGTTGTTACATCACGCAATCTGTGATTCAGTAATCTCCCAGCTGTGCTAGTGAGAGCACCGTAGTGCCGCGCGTGTGCTGGTTATAACGTCACAAAATGTGTGCTGCCATCGAAAATCCCGCCAAATGCGAAGTACGCGGAGTAATAAAATTTATTTGGGCAAAAAATCTATAAGCGGCAGACATTCATTGTGAATATGCTATGACAGTCACTTCTGAACTTTACTGTAACACTTTGCAGAAACTGAGAAGAGCCATCCAGAACAAACGTCTCGGTCTGCTGACATCTGGGGTTGTGTTCGCGCATGACAACGCTCGGCCTCACACTGATCGGCGAACACAAGACCTTTTGCGCCCATTCAAATGGGATGTTTTTTGATCATCCCACTTACAAACCGGACTTGGCTCCTTCTGATTTTCATCTGTTCTCTTACATGAAGAAGTGGCTTGGGACACAGCACTTCGCTGACGAGGAGGATCTTTAAAATGCTGTGACAGGTTGGTTGAATTCCCGGGAGGCCGAGTTTTATGCAGAAGGGATTTGTAAGTTGGTGAAACTCTATGACACGTGCTTGAATTTACATGGCAACTATGTTGAAAAATAGAGGATAGTTGTACCTTCAGATGTAAAGTAAAAATTTGTTGTATCTATGCGGGTTTCTTTATTTACAGCCAAACGGCGGTTACTTTCCGAATGACCCTCGTATACTTCCATTCGTCAATACGGACAAGAATGTCATAGCTGTTTTTTCTCTCCGCTAATTTGTGAGAAAAATGATTGTCGATATTAACACGCAGCAACTGGAAGTCAGAAGAACTCCGGGTGAAACATAGATGTCTCAAATAAACATTGGTTTGTAGTTGTAGCAGTTCTTGGGATTAAAATCAGTCACGTGACGTCGATTGTTGATTCTGATAGACAGTGTAATATGTGTTATTGTGCATTAAATTTGTATTAAGATTGTCCCCTAGGGCACCAAATGCTTTTTTCTATCTCCGTCTCTCTCAATTTCCTTCAATAGTTTCATAAATGTCAAGATATGACAATTGTATCTGCTTTGACTATTCTTGTTTGTTTATGCTTGGCGGCATTCATGCTATCAGACAGAAATATGTCAAAATACATTGAGAAATGCATCAAAATTCACTTTTTACAGCTGCCGTTCCGTGCAATAAAAATTCATGAAGTGATCAATTGATGCAACAAAAATTTGGTCCATGGTCCCCCACCCTCGATTTCGCTAGGGATTTTTTTTATGAAGATTGTGTGTTGCAAATTGTGAAAAACAAAATTCTGGAGCGCGGAAAAAAGTATTTACGACTGTACAGCCTTTTAAAGTAGAGATATATCCGATGGATATATGTAAAAGTCGGTTTTTCAGAGCCATACCCCAAGAAATTTCATAAAAATTGCTGGCTCCAAATTTCCCGCCGATTCCGGGCTCCGTCCCTGGGGTAATTAACCTATCGCTCCTTACCGCTACCGCGGCCCCGCCTCCGCTCCGGCTACCCGCCTTTCTCTGTAGAGTCCCTTTTAAAGGAATGTTAGTACGTGCATAAGTATTTTTAATGTAGCACGTAGATCTCTAAAAATTACCTTGCGCGCTAGTTTGAAACTCCCTTTCTTAGAAGAAACTTCATTTTCGACGAAAATATTTGAAATGTGCTCGAAATCGAGGATGGAGGATGTGACCACGGAGCCCAAAAATTCATCAAACATTAATTTGACGAATTTTTAAGTTCTGTCTTCAGAACATCAAATATTTATCTATATTCAAAAGTTTCGAATATACAGATAGGCTATACATGTATTGAAAGTTATCACGTATTATCCTAGTGCATGGAGAACACAAGATAAATTAACATCGAAAATTCAATTCTGCTTCAATCAATTTGTGTGCCAGGAGAAATTATAAACAAACTCATCAAAAAATGCACTTTTCATTCAGTTTTAGACAGTAAGAATGCTTCAGTTACTCAAATTAGACATGATAATTTGAGAGAAACTTAAATTACTGATTGAACTGTGACAATATGCACAAAAAGTATATAACCTTTGATGGATTTAGAGTTATGTATGTATTTGGTAAGGCAAAAAGTAAACTTGAATGTCATCTTTGTAGATGTAATAACTTTTGAGACGTAGAGATGTCGCCATTATGTCAACTTTTAGTTTCACGTCCAATGCTAGGCAAATGAAAGGGTTTGGTAATTTAGCTACAAATTCAATTCTATCGATACAGTTCTTGCAAATCTGTCAACATAAGTAGATCCAAAGCAGTGGCATATGCAGACATTTCAAGAAGAGGGTGAATTGATTACCTACAGGAGAATGGACTTTCTTATAGCAGTGAGCGAGGGGAAAAAATGTTCGTGGCAAGGTTTTGGTTTTTCATTATCTCCTGTAACTTTCGCTGTGTTTGTGCCTAAAATATTTTATTTTATTACATTTTTTAGAAGTGTAATTAATTTCATAAGTTTGTTTTGTAGTCCCTAAAGACTTGTAATAATTTTATGAACGCCTTTAATAATTTTATGAACACACTTTTGCTTAGAAGTACGAAACGCAAGCTAAATAAACGTCTGCACAATATTTTGAGAAAATTATCGAGATGTATTCTGTAGGGCAAATTATGACAAGCAGTTACCGTTTAATCTAAACTGAAGTAGATCTGTTTTTCACTGTTACAGAAACATTATTTTAATGCACAAATAAGAATATGTACTATTAAAGACGAGAACGGCATTATGAAACACAAGTGAAAGTACAACGCTGACTAGTAAATATACATTACAGAATAATATATTCTGATTTTTAAACAGTAGTTTTGGTTTAATATAGCTAATTTTGGATTTCTAGAACTAACTTAAGGAATTTTATATCCAATGTCAGCAGTTTCAGAGCATATTTTAGGAATTTAGCAGCAATTTTAAAGTTTTAGAGCCAACTGTAGGAACTTTAGCCTTTTTCACTAGTGTTAAAGTCTATTTTAGGGATTTTAAAGCCAATTTTAAGAGATTGGCGACTATTATAAGTGACACAAAATCCAGGCTTTGCTTACGTAACGTCACGTGCTGGATGGATGTTGTTTAAATATGCCGAATTTCATCTGCGTGGTTCTGATACTTTCTGACGAACATAATTGTTACATCAGAGTAATTTCAACAAATCATGAACTTCAAATAAATTGAGATAACTATTCGAGGACAATTTTATCCTTTATAATGAATAGAATAGGGAATTAGAATTTAACTACTGGTTTCCTTATATCAGTTGTTTCAATTTTGTTCTTACAATAAGCCTCCCTAGCTTGTACATGAAATGCATAGCACAAAACCTAACCCACATACAGACTAGCAGCACACGTAAGCTGTAATTCAGAGTAATAAGAACACAATTTATGATGTACTTTCATAACACCACGTGTCAGTTCAACGCCTTGGATGTTTCATGCAGATGGAAGGAGATGCAATGGGTTGACCCACATCACATGACTAGGCGCTATCTTTAAGTTTTAGTGCCGATGTTAACACTCTAAATTATTGAAGCGAGGATATTAATCACACAAGCTGCCTCTGTACGCCCAAAACTTGCTCCAGATCACATTCCAAGTGTGAGATGTGATTTAATTGGCAGAGGTTTATATGCCTTGCGTAATAGATTCTATGGCCATTGGCTATAAATCATATTTGTATTTCTGTTAACAGTTCTGGGTTAAGCATAGTGACCATCTTCTTGCAAATAAAGCTATATACACACACACACACACACACACACACACACACACACACACACACACACACACACACACACACACAATATAAATGTGTTTATTATTATATGCTAATACATTTTATATAAAGGGTGTTCCGTATAGGACGCTGAATTTCAATCGAGTGCTATTGTTTTGTTTCGGGATGTGACGAAGCTGAAAATTTACCGATGTCGATGTACTCACCGATAATTTTTGGAAACTATACCGATGCCGATATTTAACCGATTCCGATACATAAGATTATTAAACAGAAATGTGATGTTATTTTCAGAATGACGAAAATAAATTTGCTATGTACACATCTATTGCATATCATATATATATATATACATATATATTCTCAAGAGATGCGAATGTACATTTGCATCTACAAAAGGTGGTTATGTGAACCTTTAAGAAGAACATGGATTCTCAAGAGATTTTACATTAGTACACAAGCAGTTCTTTGAAAAGCAAAATGAATTACTGTTCTTAATGTTGGAAATTTACTGCTTCCAGATTCAACTTCAGAAACACGAGTTTTGGAAACACTTCAGGAAGTAACCTACTTCTTGTCTTATCGCAAATCTGTTCAGCAACACTGAACACTCAATCACTGAATACTGATGCAGCAGGTATGCTCAAGTATTTTCTCAGCACTTGCATCAGGTTTGAATACTCATTTTTGAATTTCCAATACAATAGCGATCCTGGTTCAGCAATGTACTGTTTTATTTCCGATTTTGAGTTAGGTTGATCCTCTGAATGAGAGTTTGCAATAATTTTATTACAAAAACTCTACAATAATGATGGATCATAACCTAATTTTCAATAAATCTTACAAAATTAAAATATAAAACTTATTGGAAGGTAAAACTCTAGTATAATCTGTACCGGTTTAAATATCGGATTTTTGTCGATGCCGATATGTCAATGTCTGCAGATTTTTATACATCTGTAATCGGCTTCGGCACATCTCTAGTTTCGAGGTTGGCAGACCTGTTCTTACCAATGTTGGCATCTGTTGTCATGCCGATTAATGTAGCCTCAATTGTTTTGACTCGTTAGTTGTGGTTTCCTTCCGTAAATACTCGAATAATCCAGGAGCGTGAAATCCATCCATCCGCTGAGAATGACTCTGTGGTGTGGGTTTTGGCAGGTGGAGTGTGATCTTACACCCTGTGATTTCTTCTTATGAGGGTTTGTGAAATCACAGGTGTACGCCAACAAACCACGAACCCTTTTGGAACTGAAGGCGGAAATCATACGGGTGATTGGAGGCATCGGAACAGACATCTGCGAGAGGGTTATCAAGTTTTGTGGAGCGTATAAATGCATGCAGACTCAGTTGGGGTGGACATATGCCTATTGTCTTTCATACGTAAATGGGTGATGTTACTGTTTACATATATGTAAAATATAACTATTTGCATGATGTTTTCTAATTCGGCGTCCTATACGGAACACCCTATATTAGCATAATATAATAATAATAGAACTAAATGCATCTTATCGATTGATACAGCTGAACGCACCCATCGATGCACTAAAGTGTATTTTATGGCCTCTGCGAAGAATCACATTCACATTTGATGCATTTTGGTGCATTTTTATATGTCGTCTAGGAACCACCAAAGTGCATTAGGTGATGCAAATGAGGATTTCTTTCAGTCGGCACTCTAATGCATCCGTTGATGCGTTTTGCTTCACCTTCCTGCATCATTTCTGATGATGCGGTTAAACGTTTGGTCTGAGCTATATAAAGTCTGTAGCTGAAACCAAAAGTTTAAGTGCATCATCGATAAAGATGCAGGAATGTGTACTGTCTATACGTGTTCGTGATTTTTCTTTTAATTCGTATCATCGTATCATCATTCATTCTCATCTTGGCCCAAGGTGGCAGAAGGACAAAGTAAAATAAACTAAGCACATCAATTTGAAAGTATTCCTAAGACACATGGGACCCTTTTGGGAGGATACGTCTACTTGAAGACGCGGCCAAAATATCAACCTCACTTCCACGTTTGTACAGTCACGGACACTTCTGGGTAGTAATAACTTCATTGACAGTTAATGGAATCATCACAACCCAGAACGGTAGGCGACTGTACGTCCCAGTAACTGCAATGTTGCAAGCCAATAAGGCTATGATGTCTGGGCCTATAGCCAGCATAATGCCGTGTTGTCCCCAGGCCCGTAGCTAGAACTGATCTCCTGGGGGGGGGGGCTCACGGCTTATCAGGGGGGCTCATGGGTTATCATAGGGCTTTGTGAACCATCCATTTTTTTGAAAATTGAACAGTATTAAATTAAATTGTGTGTGTGGGGAGGGTCATTGTTAAACAAAATTTATAAATATCATACAAATCTTTTAAAACATCTCTTGAGGTGTTAATTGACTGATACTAAAATCATCCCTTACACACTGCATACTAGATGATGCAGATATTTATATCATACAAAAAATGCACAATTTTCAATCATAGTGCCTACAGTACATTCCACCCTCGCCTGAAGCAATGAAACTCCCCTTCGTTCCGAAAACTTGGGAGGTATTGACGTTTGATGCAGATGCGAAGGAAATTTGAAGGATGACATCAAATTCACAGATTTCTGTCTAAATGGAGGCCGCAACAGGGTCAGTGAAGGTACAGATAAAGAAGCTCCCCTATGAAAGAACTTACAAAGTCTAGATAATCTTCTAAATTCTTGCAGCTACATACTTAGACTTAAGCTCATAAACAAGATGAGCGAATGTAATAGCTGCTGTGCTGTTCATGTTCTGTGGATTTATCCTTAAAGTTGTAGCTGTCTACATTTACACTATTCACTGCAAACAAATTATAGAAAATAGTTTTACCTAATGTCAAGGGAGGGGCTGATGGCAGTGCCAGGGGGGCTGAGTCTGGTTGTCCCGCGTTTCGTCCTTGTATGTGAAAAGCTAATCGGGACTGGGCCAACAGTTTAAAGTGGGATCCGAACTACTACCTGCCTCCACCGATTGCGTGACTATTTAAAAATAGTTGGACTTATTGTTGATAAGAATTAAGTGAAGTTACTGCTGCATAACATAATAAGTACATTGTATGATCATGTGGCAATTTAAGCTGAGAGATTACTGTTATTTTGATGTCATAATGTAGGTATTAACTAAACACATGCCTAAAGTAAATGTGTTCTTTAACAGTAACACTAAAAGTATTTTAGAAATAAGGCCATTATTGATTAATTTGTTTGGTGTTTTAAGTCCACTTTAGCGCAGTAAGGTTAATCGGGACTGGACCTACAGTTTAAAGTGGGATCCGAACCAGTATGTGCCTCCACCGGGTATCGAACCAGAGAGCCATTGATTACAAGGCGACGATGCTACCACTACGCCATCGGGGAGGCTTATCAGTAGAGAGCGGAAGTTGATGAAATGTCATCTTTTTTCTGACATCTCGGACACGATATCCATTAAATATACACAATATTACACTTCGTCTAGAACCAAAAAAAGGTAATTTTAAAGTGCATTTATTTGCATTTCTTGACAATTTTCAGGTTTTAGGTCATTTTCTCCGATTTTCGGCATTTTTCCGTCATTTTTCGCAATATTCGGTGTATTGTTTCGTCATATTTTGTCACTTTTTTTTGCATTTTGCATTTAGGTAATATTCTTGAGTCTTTTCACCAAGGTGAACATAGGCCTATATATATATCTCGCAGGATTTCTTTTTCTTTACAGTGCAACAGAAACACACCACACTACATCACCAGGCAAAGATTTCTACCTCTATTTGGTGCAAGGTGCATGAATCTTAATCTTAAACCTCAGCTAGAATATCTACAGGGTAGGGTTCTTTGTAGACAGCAAAACCAGACAGGATGCCTTCCAATGGAGACGTTTAAACGAATATATTATATAAACAAGGATACATGGAAATAGAATATTTACATGATGAGCTACTTTTATCTATAATTCTCATCTACAGTCAAGTTTTATCTCACAATGTTTTTTTTATTATTTCTTTTCTTCAATTTGTATATTCTTCTATCTGGACTTCCTTCTTAATGGACAGTCTGGATCTGGACTTCCTTCTTAATGGACAGTCTGGATCTGGACTTCCTTCTTAATGGACAGATCTGGACTTCCTTCTTAATGGACAGGTCTGGATTTTCTATGTGAGCTTCCTTCTTAATGGACAGATCTGGATCTGAACTTCCTTCTTAATGGACAGATCTGGATCTGGACTTCCTTCTTAATGGACAGCCTGGATCTGAACTTCCTTCTTAATGGACAGATCTGGATCTGGACTTCCTTCTCAATGGACGGTCTGGATCTGGACTTCCTTCTTGATGGACGGTCTGGATCTAGACTTCCTTCTTGTCTTCTTTGTGAACTTCCCTCTGGATTTCCATTTACTTATGTATTTGACGATTTAATTAATTCCTTTATTCTTTTTTCAGCTTTTCCCCTTAAGCTTTGGGAAATATACTAATCTCCTCCCTTGCGGCTGCGATTGGAACGCGCCAACACTAACTGGACACAACAGAGTGTATACTTGGTGCCAAAGGTGCTACGGTTGAAACGCGCAACCAAAAGTGTTGTGGGGCGTCGACTGGAACGCGCCGCCACTGATGTAAACAAAATTTCCGCTATGGTAAATCAACCAAACAGATGCAATATCTGTTGAGAGACACAAACTGGATAATGGATAATAAACCTTGTCGAGGAAGGCCTCATCTCCAGGAAGCCATCAACTCGCGGCACCTAACGACCTGTTGAGTGAGATGAGTCAAGGCAAAATGGATAATAAACCTTTTCCTGCTCCCACAAAAATAGGCAATAATTAGGCTGGAGAGTTCAATGAACTAACCGATCTCTAAATACGCACTGGTAATGATCAGGCTGGAAAGTTCATATGAACTAACCGATCACTGATCAGTGTTTTTTCCTTTTTTTGTATCAGTGCTTTGACTTCTTTAATTTTCATATTAACTTACATATGATCACTGATTTAATTTATCGCGTATATACATTAATTTATTTCTTCTGTATGTATTCTATATCTTCTTATAGTAGATTCTACTGTTTTTCATCTTTTAAATCTGCCTTGTTCTTATTTATAAAGTTATTCATATATATTATGTGAATTCTTAATCTTGCACGCCTGGTGCTGCCATCTCTACTCCTCTTTGGCAAACTATTTACATTACTTGGTCCTATTGGGTATGTAACAAGATGCGGGAAAATAATGCACTTTACACCAATTCATTCAGTGTATACGACTTTTTCATTAGATTGTTTTAAAATTATTCGATTGTTTCCATTGGAAATCCTCGTTGCATATTTTAATTGAATGTGCATGTGGTATCATTTGGTGCCCTTTTTTTAAAAGCAAGATTGCATTTTGTTTAATATCTTTTTCATTTCAATTTTTAACCTGAAACTCAAATTTAATTGTCATTTTTTGCATTTTTTACGGCATTTTCCTCATTTTTTAGGACATTCTGTAGGTCATATACCTATATTTTTTAGGTCAACTTCCGCTCCCTACTCATCAGACTATTATTTTCCGTCATTAAGAACATAAGTACGGTCATGTTTTTATTGGAGGAAGTTGAAAAGTAAGAGGACCATGGTAGAAAGATTGGGGGGGGGGACAAGATGAAAAGTAGGAGGGTGCCAAAAATGCACCTTGCCTGGGTGAAACTTTTACCTTGAGCCACCACTGCCTTTAATTTTCTTATACCGGGACCATTGAATATTAAATTACACGTATTAGCAATGGTTATTAAAATAAGGAACAAGTCTCAATGTAAGTTTACAAAAAAACTGAGACTTTTTGGCATCTTGGCAGTTTGAAAAAGTCGGGACAGGGAATATGTCTGGTAGCCTTGCATCAATTGAGGGTTCTAGTGAGAGAGGGAGCTATGCCACTTTGACAAGAAATGGAAATAAATTGAGTTTTCTAAAGCATTGTGTTGAGTCATAATGTGTATAACAAAGGGTATTTTTTTTCTGAACATATTGTTTGGTAAAATTATTCAAAAGGAAAAATATGAATTTCAATATAAATACCATTTATTATGAACATGTAATGTATATTGGTGTAGTATACCCATGTGGAAAAATCAATCTAGCACATCAAATACTTTGAACAAGGCTTAAATACTTTTGCCTGAGTGTAAATCATGTTCACAGGGTTACATATGATCTACATAAAGACAACTTCATGTGTCTTCTGGAGGATCTTCACTGTCCATTGTTTCTGTGGATTTTAGTTTTTGGAAAACACCATGAAAAACTGGAGGAATATAAGGCATTATTGCCATGAGATCTTTTAACTTCAGGGCTGATATTAAATCTAGCACCGGTTACTGCAACACAACCTCTGCCACTCCTATTGCAGACACCATCAGTAAGTGGCATAGCTCCTTCTCTCACTCAAAATGCTGATGAGGACGTATTCAAGAACTCAGAAAATCTGCTGCAGAACAAGCGGGAGCTATGCCACATGGTTGTAGTTCACATGATAGATGACAGATGGTAGGAGAAGACTGAAAATGGCAAAAAATAAAATTTTCAAGATTTGTGGCATAGCTCCCTCTCTCACTAGACCCCTCAATTGTTAAAAAACAAAAAGTACTCTATATTGCAGACCGCAAACTTAAGGAACCTGCCTCTCTTAACAAGCCATTCGTTTCTTCTAGGACAAAGTCAAAATTATTGCAAAATCTAAAAATGAAAGCCAGTAATATTTTGGATTTTTTTGTGGGTTCACATTAAAATATTTCATAGTTCGATGGAGTGGCATGGGCCCCACAGCTGACCTCTCGCCTGAGTACGCCCCTGCCCCCAGTATTTCGCACTCTTAGACCAAAGCATGAATAGCTAAACAAGGTAAAATGGCCATTTTGAAGTTCGAAGAGTTTCATGCTCCAATAAGAACGGTTATCATCCATCTTACTCAAGAGAGGGCCAATCGCACGCTCGTGATCATTGTTGCAATTTAACAGATAGGCAAGGTTAGGAAAGAACGCAGCGGTCTGCTTTCTTCATTTTCAAAGAAGTCATTACCTTCTGCTTGACGTCTGGGAAAATGCTGTTCACGGGCGGTGTTACGCAAGTGGCGCCACAGGAAAGCTAACGGTGTATTGCGTGAACTACTACGAGGACAACCTTCGAAGCAGCTGGTCAGTTGTGAAACGGGGACAGTGTTCGTAATTCTCTCTCTGCGGCTGACCAGGGCGTATGCGAGTTGGTGGATGCATGAAAAGAGAGCGTTGTATGCTTGGTCATGGTGGCAACGGTATGACGTCTGGCTACCATGTGATTGACCCCAGTTCGATTCCCGGGGTGAATTCGCTTTATGAGATTTTCACGATAACATCCCGTATAAAACACATCTGGGGGTGATAGGGAGGTAAAATTAGTTGATTTGATTGATTGGTTTTTGTTATTTAGTGTCGCTGACACTTATGGTTAATCGCGACGATGATGATAGGAAATTGAAGAATGGACACTCACAGTGAACACCCATGTTCAGGTCGGGACTCGATCCCGGAACCCCTGGTGTTGTAGCAAGCTGTGTCCGTGGAGAACTTGTTAGCACAGTTTGCTAGGACACGAGGAGTCCCAGGTTCGAATCCAGGCCTGCGCATGGCTGTTCTTTGTCGCTCATTGCCGCGATTAGAATAGAGTGGCAGAAAGGCGACGTTAAATAACAAAAACCCAGCAAATTCATCGTGTCAAAATGTCCATGAATTGGGCTTGTACCAACAATTTTGTAGACTGAAGGTGGTTAATGGGTGTGTGAGGAAATCATTGTCCGGAAGTCACTTTGAGGGTAAATCCCCTCTAATATTGCCGAGATCGAGAAGGTGTGGAGCCCTAACTACACGCTCACGTGCGTACATGTACGTAATTGGTGCTTTCAGAGAGCACAATCTTTACAAATATGCATAAACTCCTCGTTGAAAGAATGTTGTAAATCACCTTCACACACACACACACACACTAATATACCTTCTAAATTCTTCTTGTAAACCTCTCTTGCTTCTGGTTTCATAATTCACTGCATTACAGCTAAATTCATTTTGCTACTTTGCCTCTTTATTTCCCATCTACCTTTATGGCTCTTCTCTGATTATTCTGTTTTCACTAGCATTTAATTGTTCCTTTCTTGTATTGGCCTTGCTTCATTCTCTTGCTTATTTAAAAATGAAATCTATTTATTCTCTGTATTTTGTATCCTGTTTTCTGTTCGTTTAGTCACATCGTTCTCCTTTTGATTTCGTTTCACCTTTCTTCTTTTATTCTCGTTTTCCACTTTTACACACATCTCTCTATTAACTCTTTTCATGAATCTTCGCTTTTCTTTCTCCCATTTCTCTTTCCTTTATTCTTATTTCCTTCCTCTCCCTTCTTCCTCTATTTCCTTCTCCTTTCCATTCACTGCTTGACTATCTCCATTACCCCCTGATTAATCCAGAATAACGAGTGCCACAGCATTTTACGACATTAAACTTTAGTGTTATTTCGCGCGATTTCACGTGCATGAAATACTATATCGTTGGATTGATTGATTTATTTGGTGTTTTGGACTGGACCTACAGTTTAACCTTTAAGTGGGTACGTGGCTACAACACCCCAGGTCTAAAAATTGTTAAAAAATAGTCTTAAAAGTTGGCAACACTGTGCATCTTTCCGTTACCTTTATGTTGTTTACTCGTTGAGAGGTAGGTCTTTTAGTGGCCTGATTGTTGTGCGCTGGTCCACAATAACAAAGAGCTCCGCTTTCTGGGGTGTTATCAGCACCCCACCTACCTACTTGTTTTAAACTTTATTTTGTTCGAGTGTTGCAATACTTGTCAAAAAGCTATTAGAGTTATTGGACGTGGTTAGTAGTGCAGAGGAAAGAAAATATAATAAAATAAGGAATTGTCCCTATAAAATAGAATGAGAAAGGAAAATTATAAAAATGTCCTTAAAAAGTTTCAAATTTAGTTATTTTCATTATTCGCAATCTTACAACCGTACAAATAATGTAAAATTACACATATTACAATTATAATTGTTTGAATATAACTGTAAGTGTATTTTTTCTGTGGGGTGTCGTGAGCACCCCACTACCCACTTGTGTATAATTTGGCCACCCACCTACTTAAAGGTTAAAGTTGGATCCGAACCACTATGTGCCTCCATATATCGTTGGAGTAGAGTGGATACTATTCTTTCAACAATTTGATTTAGTTTCTATTACGTCGCTTTTCTTCCACTTTTGGTTAATGGTGAAGAGATGATGAGATAGTCACGTATGGACGACACAAGCCGCACCAAGGATTATCGTGTGAGTCCGGGCACCAGGGCCTCGTGGGAAGAAGGTTGACACTCGAGTACCTTCAGGGAAGGTCGCCCTTCTTCTTTCAATAATTAACATCTTCTATTGTTACGGTGTTTGCAAAATGATGGTTAGAAATGATTAAACGAACATCATATTTTTCGTGCCTTAGATATTTCGTATACAAATATACATGGGGAGATGAAAATACAATAGTCTCGTGGCATCCTGACCTGCTTTTGAACTCTTGCCGTATCAGTAGTTCCTGCGTTCGCCTCTCTGTGTTCGTGACGAGGTGTGCGTTTGGAGTGTCTTCAAACTGGCAAGGGCTGAGTATTTTGGCCTTGGACTTGCACTGCCGATGATATAAGCTATTGAGCTTGATACAAATATGAAGATTGCTTTTTGTTTTCGTATCTCTCTCTGTTCGTGGTTAGTTGCTCTCTACTTCATCCTTTCCATCTCTGTGTTTTTCATTGATCTTATATCTTCTCTTCTGTTTTCTTTGCCTTTCTCCCTTCGCCCCTCTATCTCTTTCTCTTCTCTTGCATTTTCCGTCTATCTGTCTCGCTTCTTTAGTTCTCTCTATCTCTCTCTCTCTCTCACACACACACACACACTCTCTCTCTCATCTCTTATTTCTTTCACTCTCATACACTCTCTGTAGTATCTCTTTCCGTTTCACTTCTCTCTCTTTTTCTTTCCATCCCTTTCTTCTATAGTTTTCCTCTCTCTTTGTCTCTCTCCCTCTCTCTCTCTCTCTCTCTCTCTGCGTCTCAATCGATTTTGTTATTTCACTCCCCATCACCTATCCTGCTCTCTCACCCTTCACTTCTCTGTTTTCTCTCTCATTCTATTCTTTATTTCTGTTTATTCTTTCTCCACCTCCTCTATGGTTTCCTTCTCCACCCTCTCTCTCTATCATTTTTATCTTTCTTCCCCTTACTCATTTCTCTTTCTCTCTGTCGCTTCTTTCTTTCTCTCTTTGTCTCTCTCTCTCTATCTTTCTGTCGCATTTTATTACTCTTTCTTATATGCCTTGCTTCTACATTTCACTTTCTTGCCTTTTCTCTCGTTTCTATATTTCTCTTCCGGAGGTCGGCTAATGGCCTTACTAAATACACATCTCCACTGTGCAGTGGTTACACAGCTCGCTACGACATCAGGGGTCACGGGTTGGAATCTCTAACTATATAGGCCCGGGTGTTCTTGTGAGAGTCACTTCATCAATTTCATCATTATAATCACTCATCCTGATCTTCGCGATTAGCCATAAGTGGCAGAAAGTAAAATACATCTAATCAATTCGATAAATACACTTGTAAATTCTATATCGAGCCTACCGATGGGGTAGTAGTAACATCCTCGCCTGGTAATCAAACGTTTCCGTGTTCGATACCCGGTGGAGACACATAGTGGTTTCGGCTCCACTTTAAACTGCAGATCAAGTCCCAATTAGGCTTTCTGTGCATAAAGGAGACTTAAAAGTTCATGTGAACTCTATTGAACGCTCTTCTGAGTCAGTCAGTGGCGGCGATTGGTTCCAAAACTGGTGGGGGTGGGCAAGGTGCCAAACCTAGGGGTGGCAAGGACAGTTTACATTCCCTTGGTAGATAAGGTTTAGCATAGTGCGGGAGCAAAAGATGCAAAAAGTGGGGGGTCAACTGCCCCTCGCCTCCACTAGTCTCCGCCACTGAAGTCAGTTATGTCACTCGCATTAGATTCCGAAGCATAAAAACTGAAATCGAATTCCTTTATTTCTCTCTGTCCATCCGTGATAGTTCAGCGTTTTTCCGCCA
The DNA here is from genome assembly GCF_977018435.1 of Lepisma saccharinum. Lineage (NCBI taxonomy): Eukaryota > Metazoa > Arthropoda > Insecta > Zygentoma > Lepismatidae > Lepisma > Lepisma saccharinum. The sequence continues at coordinate 71,450 of NW_028143343.1, forward strand.
CCAATGTCTGAACGGACCATTTCGTTTGCTACCGGGATATTAAGCCAAGTCACGCTCAACCATGCACGAAGAACTAACAATTCCAGCATGCCTTCATTTAGTGGAACAGTTTTTCTATTCCAGTTAGGTAAGAGCCGTTAGAAACACAATATATTTTATAATGACTTCCTTTTTCGTGTTGACCAAAGGCACAACTCCAAAAGAAAGTGGGTGAGGTCTGCATGGAGGTATAGAAGCCTGGAAGTGAAAAGAATATTAGTCCCAAATCCTCTACAGTTTTGATGTATACGTGTACAATGATATTGCCATGTTGGTTATGGGTGTCGAATTCTTCCAACCCAGAGGTGTCCTGTGACTGTACAATGATATTGCCATGGTTTGTTATGGGCGTCGAATTCTTCCAACCCAGAAGTGTCTGTGACTGTACAATGATATTGCCATGATTTGATATGGGCGTCGAATTCTTCCAACCCAGAAGTGTCTGTGACTGTACAATGATATTGCCATGATTTGATATGGGCGTCGAATTCTTCCAACCCAGAAGTGTCTGTGACTGTACAATGATATTGCCATGATTTGATATGGGCGTCGAATTCTTCCAACCCAGAAGTGTCTGTGACTGTACAATGATATTGCCATGATTTGATATGGGCGTCGAATTCTTCCAACCCAGAAGTGCCTATGACTGTACAATGATATTGCCATGGTTTGTTATGGGCGTCGAATTCTTCCAACCCAGAAGTGTCTGTGACTGTACAATGATATTGCCATGGTTTGTTATGGGCGTCGAATTCTTCCAACCCAGAAGTGTCTGTGACTGTACAATGATATTGCCATGGTTTGTTATGGGCGTCGAATTCTTCCAACCCAGAGGTGTCCTGTGACTGTACAATGATATTGCCATGGTTTGATATGGGCGTCGAAATCTTTGGGGAAGATGTACTCAAGTTACTATTTCCTGAATTTGTACAGTCACCGGCAAAAAAAAGGATACCCATATCCTGAAAAACTCGCTTCCCTGCAATGCGTTATGTAGGGTTCAGAAGTTGATGACCTAAAAAAACTGAAAAAAGTCGTATAGAATGACCGTAATGACCTTACATGGTAAGAAATGACCTAAAAAATGATTTTTGCTCTGAAAATAAAAGTTGGATTTTTTCATAAATTCCAACAGGGTAGTAAAATAATTTGGTGTTTTAAACTACAGTAAAACTTCTTCTAACGGACACCTCTAAATTCTCCGGCAGGAATACATGGGGCTTAATGGCAATATTACTTCTCAATAACGGACATTCTTAATAACGGACTCGGATACTGAAAACTACCTCCCAACGTAAATAAAACTTCATAATAACGGACAGCTTGGAAGCAGTGATGTGCGTCTACACGTAAACAACGATAGTCTACATTCTACACGTAGACTATTTTATATACGTTGATTACGTAATCTATGTAAACAACATGGCGAAAGGTGATAACTTAGCAAAGGGCACCGTGGAATTAAAAGAAAATTATATTGCGTATCAGTTGCTGATGTGTGAGGAGAACTTTTCATACTCTTTCTTCCAAATCGAACAATTTCTCATCTACGAAGAAACCTAATATAGGAAATATTCTAGTGTTTTATGGGTAATAGACTACCCTTGCCACACGACTGCCATCTGTTGTTGTGTTTTGCATACTATTTATCTTCTTCCATAGTTGATGATAGAAGGGAAGATAAATTTTGTTGTATATAGGATTCATTTCATTTCGTTATGAACCAATATAGTTAAAAATGTCATCCCTTTCATGAAACCCATGAAAAATAATTTTAATGCACTTTAGATTGTCTACGTAGTCTATGTAAACTACAACCCAATGTAATCTACGCGTAGATTACGTGCAGACAACGCATGTAGACGTAAACTTATAGTCTACGGAAGTAGAGAGGCAGCACTTTGTTCCTACGCGACAGCAAAAATTTGATGCGGCTGGTGTTATGTTACATCCGGTCGTAGCGGGCCACGAGCGGTTTTATTGTTGAGTCAGCAGAACGTGTCTGATCACCTTGAAGACATCCGAAGCGGTGGGGGGAGGGGGTCAATGGATTTGTCACGTTGTTTCTTGATGTATGCTAACCTAACACGTGCATATGTTTGTGTGTGTGTGGAGGAAATGCGCGCGCAACCATTGCGTATGATTCAAAGACATGAAGAAATGATTTAAAGATGGCGCCGAAGGTGCTTTACCCCGAAAACTTAGCGGCTAAGGTTATTGCTCTGTAAAACAAGAGGCGTCGAGTGTTCGATTCCTGGTAGAGTCAATATTGATTGATTGAAAGATTGAGTTAGTTTTTTTAAGTCCATTTTATGCACGGTAAAACTAATCAGGATTGGACCTACAGTTGAAAAGTGGTGATTCGGACCACTATGTGCCTCCACCGAGTATCGAACCTGGGACCCTTTGATTACAAGGCGACGATGTCAATATTGAATGGTCTCGATTAGCCTGTGTGTACATAAAGCCAACAAAATGGTTTAGTTCGAAAATCGAGTTGGGTTAGTGGTTAATGTTGTCACCTGGCAATGAAGAGGTCGCGGGTTCGATTCTCTAGGTAGTTAAATTAGGCCAATTGTTTAATCCCGCCATTATAGGTTCCGATTAGTCCATCTGTGCATAAATAGTGATTGAATAAAATCAATATGGCGGCCTTGGGGTAGTGGTTAATGTTGTCGCCTGGTAATGAAGAGGTCGCGGGTTCGATTCTCTAGGTAGTTAAATGAGGCCAATTGTTTTGTCCCGCCATTATAGGTCCCGATTAGTCCATCTGTGCATAAATAGTATTTGAATAAAATCAATATGGCGGCCGCGTTTTGTGTTTAGCGGCGGCGACCGGGGCGCGGCGCGGCGCGGCGCGGGCGCGGTGGGTGTTTTTTATTCCGCGAGATGTTTCAACCAAGTGGTTGAGGGTTCGATTCCCAATGTTGGTGAAAATTGGATATTCAATTGTATTTGTTTAAAATTTCCGATTAGCTTTTTGTGCACAAAGAGAAAATGAACTAATTGGAAATAGGATGTTTATGCTGCAATGAAAAGGTCCCGGGTTCGATTCACAATGTCAAATTGGCTGATAATGATGTTGTTTTTTTTTAAAAAAAAAAGAAGTGTGTTGAGTCCTCATTAGTATTTAGGCAGGAACAGATATTAAAAATCAAAACAAAATGCCTTTTGATTACAACGCAAAGACTTTACCGCTAATGTATAAAGATAAATTAGAATCTGTTGTTTTGCCGTGTGGGGCCCCAGTACCGATTAGCTTAAATGCATAAAGAGTAGGTAAAATAAGCAAGATGGCCGTCACTATTGTTTTGTGATCAAAGAGGAGTCACAGGTTCGATTCAATCAAAGGAGGCAAGATTCTATGTTTCAATTCCATGTAAAAGTCTAAAGTTATGTTTCGATTAACCTCAATGCATAAAGAGGAATTAAACAAAAACAAGCAAAATGGCGACAGATGTGATGAAAGAAAAATTGAATTAGTTTTTTATAGTGACAAGAAAAAATAGCGAATTATTGTTAGAAATAGAATGAAAATAAAGATACTTGCCTTTGCGTGTCCAGCGCTGTGCAGAAAAGCTCTCATGCTTTATCTCCGACAAGTCCACAATACACATTTTTTTTATTGTATAGTTAATTATTAATGTTGTTATTAACACAGATTCTTACCAGTGTGAAGAAAAGCTCTCATGCTTTATCTCCGACAAATCCACAATACACACTTTTTCATTATATAGTTAATTATTAATGTTGTTATTAACACAGAGTTTTACCAGTGTGAAGAAAAGCTCTCATGCTTTATCTTCGACAAGTCCACAATACACACTTTTTCATTATATAGTTAATTATTAATGTTGTTATTAACGATTGTTACCAGTAAAAATATAAACCATGAGGATTTTTAAAGGGGTGATAAGTGAAAAAAAGCCAAGACATATATTTTATCCCTGTTTATTACCAATATTTACAAAATTCAAAAGAGCCGCACACACACACACACACACATACATATGTAAAATGTTTATATTGTGTCACCAGTTTATCAGCATGTTATTTAACAAGTTTTTATTCTTCAAGTTTGTTCACTCACCCACATAAGGAATTGTGTCACTATCATATCCATTTTCTGCTGCAACCACTGAATTAAAATGTTTCACTATTTTTTCCACAAGCATGTTCTCGCAAAAAACAAACACTTCTTTGGAAAGTCTTTTTCCGTCGATGTTTTGTATAGACAAAGGCTCAGGTTTTGTACATCCATGTAGATGGGAAAGCACAAACTTCTCCTTATTACATGCATGGACAGGGGAAATATCTGTGCAACCGAAACATTGTTCACGAAGGTCGAGAATGCAAGATTCCACACAGTTTCCAAAATATGATTTCAGATACGGCGACACTGTTTCACACATAACTTTCGCATGCTCGATGCACACAAATATCTTCATAAAGTTCCGCCACGAACTTTCTGCGATGAACACTATCTCCAGGGAACCGTAAGCTGGTTTCTTCCTTATAATGATCTGACGGCGATTGTACAGTGTGGTTATCAGCAATTCATGTTGCTCACTTAGTGGGTAGGAAACACGAGGCTGCTCACCTGGAATAGCGATGTAATTGTCGATTACTGGAAACAATTCCTGAAGAGCGTGCCACTCCTGCAACTGTAGTTCAATACCGGCCGCCACGCTTCTGTGTAGCCTGACCACAGGTTGGAAATCCAGATGAGAGGAAAGTCCGATTGAGATAACTTTTGTTTTCGAAGCATTCAAATAGTAGACGTGATCAAATAATATCGACTGGCGTAAAAGACTAGTTACTTGTTTTTGTTCTTCAGGTAAATGCTGATCGCTCTCTTTCTGAAGAACCCCCTTGAAATTAGTGTACGGTTGAAATATTTTTTTCAGCGGCATCGAAATAGAGGATTCCATGACTAAGAACTGCGAGATACTGCATGTCGCAGCGTGCAGGTATACATTTGAAGAAATGCGTGGGTGTGTTTTTGAGACGCATGCGCGCGTAGCAAACCAAGCATGTGCTGGACAAAAAAGGTGGAGGGGGCGGGGCATTACAAAGATCAATGGTGAGAGAAAAATCAGCAGAATATCATAAACGTCATATTGAGGAAATATTGGATAACAAATATTAATTAATTTAATTAAAGCATCAACCGCATTGTCGATCTGAAATTAGGTTTATAGACAGGGGGCAAAATGGAAAATATCGACGATGTTCTAGTATTGGATTGTTTCTGTATTTCCATCGGTATAATCCTCCACCACATTTGAAGCATACTGTTTTATCCTCTTTTTGAATGTAAAATAATCCTGCTTCGGACAGAGCTTCTACAAACGGGAATTCTTTTGATTGCCAGTTTCTGAAAGAGGACAATCTAGCATTGAAAGATCCCATCTCTGGATATTGCGTCATTGTTCTGTAAAGACACAAAACAAGATAAATATTATAAGTAAGCTGTTGTAAACTGTAACGCTACAAAATTATTAATATACTATTAGGACTGTATGTAACTTGTATAAAATTTCAAACAGTATTTACTGTCAATATTTTCTAGTATACGTACCGAGTATTATAAATTTAATTTACGAGTCAGCAAATAAGTTGTTATAATATTGTCGTTTTTTATCGGTACTGGGAATAAAATTTGAAATTTATGCATGGGTTTACCAGAGGCTCTATGGAATAAATACAGAAAACAGTAATGCCCACAGTACACAGACCCGTAACTTTGTATCTGATGAGTGTTGTACGTATGGAATTTAGAGTTATTTTCCAAAAAATCGCAAATGGTTATGCACATGTGGAGGTTTTCCGTAACTAACAAAAAATTCCCCCCGGGAGTTACTGTCTATGTAAATTGCTACCCAGTGCTTCCCGGGGCTATCTTTGGGATCTGTATTTACAATCAACGCTGCTGGTAGTTCCACATGTACAGGTAATTCATTAGCTGCGAAAACCCCAACATGATGATTGTCAAAGGCTCTATTTGATATTAACCCGTGAAGCAAATTTAAAGTCGACAGCATTGCTGGACACTAAATAGTAATATTGTGCAACTCACCTTTTTATACTTCAAAGTAGACGGTACACGTCACAGTAGATTCCAGAACCAATTTGATCTGGGCCACCAAGCTGTTTATCGTTGTTGAAACAATGGAGAGCTATCTAACACAACGCTGATGCTCGGAATATGTAGGCGGGGTTTACAAACGCGCATGCGTACAATGCTATCTGACATTTGTTGTGCTGTTGTAAAATGAATTTTGTACTATAAGAAAATTGTCTGTATGTGTGTGTGTATATATATATATATATACAGACACACACGCATATTTATTTATTGATGAAGTGTATATATATATATATATAATACAATACAATATAATATATATATATGTAATTTGAAGATAAAACATATCAGTAAAATCTAACAACTAGAAAAATATTCATAACATTCGACTTTTATATTATATGTAATTTAAAACATTCTTCACAGTTTGAGAAATGGAGTGCTTGTGGAAACACCCGTTCTCTGCAATATTGGCTGGTCCCTCAGGATGTGGAAAGTTCCCTGGTTTTGTACAATTTCGGGAAGGAATGCCTAATATTGACCAATTTGTGCCAAATTCTGGACCTCATCTTATTATTATCGATGATCAGATGAGGGAATGCGATCAAAGAGTCACAGATTTATTTACAAAAGGGTGTCATCATCGTGATATTAGTCTTTTCTTTATCACTCAAAATCTATTCCATCAGGGAAAAGGGAATAGGGATATATCTTTAAATAGTCATTATATTGTATGCTTCAAAAATCCAAGAGACAGAGCCCAAATTAATTATTTATCTAGACAAGTATACCCGGAGAATCCAAATTTTATAAAAGATGCATATTACAATGCCACCGCTGAACCCCATGGATATTTGCTGTTTGATCTGAAGCAGAACACTCCGGAAGAAGTACGTTTTCGGTCGCGGATATTTCCCGACGATGATATCAATTATGTATATATTCCTACAAAAAAAGCAAGCATAATCACTAGTCGTTTATTCTGTCATCATGGCTCCAAGAGTGAAACACGCTAAAGTGCTCCAAGTTTTGTCGGATGCTAAACCAGCTCTTCGCACAGCGATATTACAAGCTGCTGATTCTTCCTTAGTTAATTCAATCTGTGAGTGTTGTTACAATGTTCTAAAAGGGAATGTTCCTCTTTCAACACCTCAGAAAACAAGATTGAGCCGGTACAAGAAGGTGATACGTAATCTCTCTGCCAAAGGACACTCTACAAAGCAGAAGAAACAGATAATAGTGCAACACGGAGGATTTCTACCTGCGTTATTAGCCCCTTTAATAGGAGGTGTGTTATCAAGTTTATTTAAGTGAAAAAAAAATCTGAACATGGAGCATGCCAAAAAAATGGTTATAATACCTCAAGAATTTATGGATAACATGAGACATCCTGTTATGTCTGCACCGTCTACATCCTTATCGCAATTGGATCAGGATATGCAAGTAATTTTGAATCTCAAAGGTCTTTCGGATGATGAAAAATGGAATCGTTACAGTATTGTGCTCCAAATATTTCTGTCTATTAGTCGAAAACAAAGAGAACCTGTGTCGCTACCGATTACAGAATCTACTGAGAAGTTGACTGATATGAAAGAAGAAATTCTAGCTGCTACACCTAGCATGTATCGTAGAAAAGCCGAACTGTTGTATGAACGTCTTTTACATAATAGTAATATTGATTGGGATAAATATGGGGCAGTTTTTATTAACAATAATAAAATTGAAGGCTCAAATATTGTCGATCTAGTATCGGATATAATTCGACCACGAAAAACAAGCAATCCTGTTGGGTGGCAACTATTCAATAGAGCTCTGGCGTTATCTAATATTCCTCAAGAATATATTGGAAACCCCCGGAGACAGGAGTTTATTCAACAGATTGTTTTTGGCAACCCCGGACGCCATGTTCCGCTGTCCGGACCTAACCAAGAAGAGGCACAAGAATTAACAGAAGCAGAAGAAGAAGAAGAAGAAGAAGAAAAGGAACGAATTTCTTTTGTATCATCATTTCCAGGGCACAAACGTAAACGTACTGTTCCAGTTTGGTCAAGATACAAACCATGAGCGAAAAAATATTAGAGAATATCTGGTACAATCCATCTCATCCAGCATCCTATTCTACAGCTTCAACACTATGGAAAGCTGTAAAAAAATCCATACCATTGTCAACAATCAAACATTGGTTGACAAAGCAAACTGCATACACTTTGCATAGACCTGTGAAGCGTCGATTTCCGAGAAACTTTTATTTTGTGCATAATATCGATGACCAATGGCAGGCTGACTTGAATGACATGCAGAGTTTGCGGAATCACAACAAAGGGTACAGATATATACTCACAGTTATCGATATTTTTAGCAGGCATGCTTGGGCTGTCCCTGTAAAAAATAAAACTGGTGTATGTATAAAAAAGGCTTTCCAGCAAATTTTCAAACAAAGCAAAAGAAAACCTTTGAAATTACAAACTGACAAAGGCCGTGAGTTTACCAACAGTATTGTGCAGAAATATCTCAAAAAACAAAATGTAATTTATTTTACAACAAAGAATCCTGATATTAAAGCTAGTATTGTTGAAAGATTCAACAGAACTTTAAAGGAACGCATGTGGAAGTATTTTACTAAGCAAAGAACCAGCTGTTATGTTAATGTACTCCCAAAGCTTTTGAAAGCTTATAATCATAAAATTCACTCGAGTATTAAAATGGCACCAGCAGATGTTACTCCTGAGAAGGTTTTGAAAGTATGGCACAATATGTATGACAAAAAACTCAAATCTGATTTATCTCCACTATTGTCATTGAAGATGCCATTCAAAATAGGAGATACAGTGAGAATAACAAAAACCAAAAAACGCTTTGACAAAGGTTACATGGAAAATTGGACAAGAGAAATATTTGTGGTGGAACGTATTTTGAAAATAAATCCTCAAGTGTATGAATTAAAAGATCTACAAGGACATAAAATCGATGGAACATTTTATACGGAAGAGTTGCAATTGGTCCGCTTACCGGATATGCATGAAATTGATAAAATCCTTGCGACCAAAGGTAAAGGAGCCAGTAAAAAGTTGTTAGTTCATTGGAAAGGTTACTCCAGATTATTTGACAGTTGGATTAGCGCATCGTTTTTGGAGTGAAAAAAAGAGAGAGAGAGGCATAAATTTTTGTAGGTATTCTCATCAGTGGTACAAATAACCTTCATAACACATCATGAGAAAAGCAAACGCTTTCTACCTTACTTTGCCTAGTAACAGTTCCATGAAATATTTCCCGAGTAATACTCTAACTAATTACACCACAAAGCTTCAGAACCGTGTGGAGTTGGACACCAACAAATGGGAGATGGCATTGGTAGAAGTGCATTATCCTTATTCAATACTAAACATTACAAGATTTAACAACTATATTCAATATAAATCTATGGATGATGTCAAATGGAACGAACTTCGAATATCCGAAGGCTATTACGCATCTATAAACAGCATTGTTGCAGAAATCAATAAATATTCTGAAACATTAAATTTTAGCCTCCGAAATCATCCTGCGTACAAACATGTGACTGTTGATATATCTACCAAGCAGAGAAACATAAATGTACGATTGTCACCTCAACTGGCACGGATATTAGGTTTTAAACCGACCGATGATCTATCAGAAGTAAAAATTGGACGCTCGCCTCCAAATGTTGTGAGAGAAATTCCTTCCCAGATGTATATTTACACAGATATTGCGGAATCACATATGGTGGGAGATGCTGTCGCCCCTCTATTACGTATTATAAACATTAATCCTATGGAACATACTTTTGGAAGTGATGGTGTGCAAATTTTCGATTCACCACATTACATCCCAGTGCAGAAACATAATTTCGAACAAATAGAAATTGACTTAAGGGATAGCACTGGTGCACACATCCCATTCTCCTTCGGACTAGTGTGTTTGAAACTTCATTTTAGACGTTGTGGTGAAAAGCTCTGATTATGAATGACCCATATTTTCAATACTACCATCAACAAGCTGGATCTGGTGTGGGTAACATATATTACGGTGCTGCCTATCAAAAAGGACATGGCATTGGAAGTTTTCTTGGAGGACTTTTTCGGTCAGCTTTGCCTCTTATCAAAAAAGGAGCGAAAGCTGTAGGGAAAGAAATGTTAAAAACAGGGGTAAATGTGTTAGGTGATGTTGTAGACAAAACACCCCTAAAACAGTCACTACAATCCAGAATTTCGGATGCCAGATCAAATCTTAAAAGAAAAGCTGAAACAAAGCTAAAGGAAATGATTGGTTCAGGTTATCAGGGGCATAAACATTTCAAAAGGAATCACTCTGCTTCGGGACAGCGAACTGGAAGGATCGCTCAGAGAAAGAAGAGATCCAGTGCCAATACAAACACCAAGAAAACAACCAAACGCAACCGTAAGAAAATTCAAATAACATCAGATATTTTTGATTAGATATGGCGCTAATTAGGGAGAAATCATGTGAGTGTTTTAAAAGTGAATTGGATATTTTCTCGGTAAAACCTACTCAGACAAGCATCTTAGAACACCACACCATCGGATACAAACCTGTTAGTTCTCTGGCAGATAATGCTCCCACCGAGTTTGTAATACCTGGACATGGTGATGATTATATGGATTTAGCACACACAATGTTGAATATAGATGCCAGAATTGTAAAAGCGAATGGTCAGTTATTGCTACCCACAGATAAAACAATTGGACCTGTCAATGATTTTCTCAATGCAATGTTCAGCGAAGTACAAATCTACTTAAATAACAAACTCATCTCGTTTCCATCTCACATGCACCCATACAGGTCTTATTTTGAAAAAGCACTGAACTATGACATATCTGCAAAATCATCTCATCTCCAAAGTGCATTGTGGTACAAAGATACAGCAGGCGCTTTTGATAACGTTTCGGAAGACAACAAAGGCTTTACAAAACGTAACCAACTAACAAAACAGAGTAAAACATTTGATATGTTTGGTTACTTGCATTCTGATATTTTCAATCAAGAGAAATTTTTGATCAATGGAGTGGAAATGCGAATAAAACTGATTCCTTCGAAAAACACTTTCTGCTTGATGGGATTAGATGACAGTGAAGGCAAAGTGGAAATTCTGGATGCTACACTATATGTGAGAAAAGTATCGGTCAGTTCATCCATCAAACTTAGTCACAATCGCATATTGCAAAAACATACAGCAAAATACCCTCTAACAAGAGTACAACTTAAAGCTGTAAGTATTCCAAAAGATATTGTTTGAAAAACAATTGACAATGTGATACTTGGACGTCTTCCGAAACGATTAGTTGTGGGGTTTGTTACCAACGATGCATTCAACGGCACTCTGTCTACAAACTCATTCAATTTTCAACATTTCAATTACAACTTCTTTACTTTATATGTTGATAGAGTCCAAATTCCCGGCAAACCACTTCAACCAGACTTTGAAAACAACAAGTACATAACAGCATATCACACATTATTCTCTGGAACAGGGATACACTATATGGATGAAGGAAACAATATATCGCGTGAGGAATACCCCCAGGAATACGCATTACTTGTTTTCGATATAACACCGGACGCAGCTGCAAGTGCCATATCCCACTGCAGTCTTCAACGGCAAGGGGCTGTTAGCTTGGAAGTCCATTTCAAATCGGCTTTGGAATCTACTGTGACTTGTGTTATCTACTCTGAATTTGACGCTCTCATGGAAATTAATAATCAAAGAGATATTCATCTGGATTAATTGTATAACAAGGTGAGTTGCACAATATTACTATTTAGGGTCCAGCAATGCTGTCGACTTTAAATTTGCTTCACGGGTTAATATCAAATAGAGCCTTTGACAATCATCATGTTGGGGTTTTCGCAGCTAATAAATTACCTGTACATGTGGAACTACCAGCAGCGTTGATTGTAAATACAGATCCCAAAGATAGCCCCGGGAAGCACTGGGTAGCAATTTACATAGACAGTAACTCCCGGGGGGGAATTTTTTGATAGTTACGGAAAACCTCCACATGTGCATAACCATTTGCGATTTTTGGAAAATAACTCTAAATTCTATACGTACAACACTCATCAGATACAAAGTTACGGGTCTGTGTACTGTGGGCATTACTGTTTTCTGTATTTATTCCATAGAGCCTCTGGTAAACCCATGCATAAATTTCAAATTTTATTCCCAGTACCGATAAAAAACGACAATATTATAACAACTTATTTGCTGACTCGTAAATTAAATTTATAATACTCGGTACGTATACTAGAAAATATTGACAGTAAATACTGTTTGAAATTTTATACAAGTTACATACAGTCCTAATAGTATATTAATAATTTTGTAGCGTTACAGTTTACAACAGCTTACTTATAATATTTATCTTGTTTTGTGTCTTTACAGAACAATGACGCAATATCCAGAGATGGGATCTTTCAATGCTAGATTGTCCTCTTTCAGAAACTGGCAATCAAAAGAATTCCCGTTTGTAGAAGCTCTGTCCGAAGCAGGATTATTTTACATTCAAAAAGAGGATAAAACAGTATGCTTCAAATGTGGTGGAGGATTATACCGATGGAAATACAGAAACAATCCAATACTAGAACATCGTCGATATTTTCCATTTTGCCCCCTGTCTATAAACCTAATTTCAGATCGACAATGCGGTTGATGCTTTAATTAAATTAATTAATATTTGTTATCCAATATTTCCTCAATATGACGTTTATGATATTCTGCTGATTTTTCTCTCACCATTGATCTTTGTAATGCCCCGCCCCCTCCACCTTTTTTGTCCAGCACATGCTTGGTTTGCTACGCGCGCATGCGTCTCAAAAACACACCCACGCATTTCTTCAAATGTATACCTGCACGCTGCGACATGCAGTATCTCGCAGTTCTTAGTCATGGAATCCTCTATTTCGATGCCGCTGAAAAAAATATTTCAACCGTACACTACAAGGGGGTTCTTCAGAAAGAGAGCGATCAGCATTTACCTGAAGAACAAAAACAAGTAACTAGTCTTATACGCCAGTCGATATTATTTGATCACGTCTACTATTTGAATGCTTCGAAAACAAAAGTTATCTCAATCGGACTTTCCTCTCATCTGGATTTCCAACCTGTGGTCAGGCTACACAGAAGCGTGGCGGCCGGTATTGAACTACAGTTGCAGGAGTGGCACGCTCTTCAGGAATTGTTTCCAGTAATCGACAATTACATCGCTATTCCAGGTGAGCAGCCTCGTGTTTCCTACCCACTAAGTGAGCAACATGAATTGCTGATAACCACACTGTACAATCGCCGTCAGATCATTATAAGGAAGAAACCAGCTTACGGTTCCCTGGAGATAGTGTTCATTGCAGAAAGTTCGTGGCGGAACCTTATGAAGATATTTGTGTGCATCGAGCATGCGAAAGTTATGTGTGAAACAGTGTCGCCGTATCTGAAATCATATTTTGGAAACTGTGTGGAATCTTGCATTCTCGACCTTCGTGAACAATGTTTCGGTTGCACAGATATTTCCCCTGTCCATGCATGTAATAAGGAGAAGTTTGTGCTTTCCCATCTACATGGATGTACAAAACATCGACGGATAAAGACTTTCCAAAGAAGTGTTTGTTTTTTGCGAGAACATGCTTGTGGAAAAAATAGTGAAACATTTTAATTCAGTGGTTGCAGCAGAAAATGGATATGATAGTGACACAATTCCTTATGTGGGTGAGTGAACAAACTTGAAGAATAAAAACTGGTTAAATAACATGCTGATAAACTGGTGACACAATATAAACATTTTACATATGTATGTGTGTGTGTGTGTGTGTGCGGCTCTTTTGAATTTTGTAAATATTGGTAATAAACAGGGATAAAATATATGTCTTCGCTTTTTTTCACTTATCACCCCTTTAAAAATCCTCATGGTTTATATTTTTACTGGTAACAATCGTTAATAACAACATTAATAATTAACTATATAATGAAAAAATGTGTATTGTGGACTTGTCGGAGATAAAGCATGAGAGCTTTTCTGCACAGCGCTGGACACGCAAAGGCAAGTATCTTTATTTTCATTCTATTTCTAACAATAATTCGCTATTTTTTCTTGTCACTATAAAAAACTAATTCAATTTTTCTTTCATCACATCTGTCGCCATTTTGCTTGTTTTTGTTTAATTCCTCTTTATGCATTGAGGTTAATCGAAACATAACTTTAGACTTTTACATGGAATTGAAACATAGAATCTTGCCTCCTTTGATTGAATCGAACCTGTGACTCCTCTTTGATCACAAAACAATAGTGACGGCCATCTTGCTTATTTTACCTACTCTTTATGCATTTAAGCTAATCGGTACTGGGGCCCCACACGGCAAAACAACAGATTCTAATTTATCTTTATACATTAGCGGTAAAGTCTTTGCGTTGTAATCAAAAGGCATTTTGTTTTGATTTTTAATATCTGTTCCTGCCTAAATACTAATGAGGACTCAACACACTTCTTTTTTTTTAAAAAAAAAAACAACATCATTATCAGCCAATTTGACATTGTGAATCGAACCCGGGACCTTTTCATTGCAGCATAAACATCCTATTTCCAATTAGTTCATTTTCTCTTTGTGCACAAAAAGCTAATCGGAAATTTTAAACAAATACAATTGAATATCCAATTTTCACCAACATTGGGAATCGAACCCTCAACCACTTGGTTGAAACATCTCGCGGAATAAAAAACACCCACCGCGCCCGCGCCGCGCCGCGCCGCGCCCCGGTCGCCGCCGCTAAACACAAAACGCGGCCGCCATATTGATTTTATTCAAATACTATTTATGCACAGATGGACTAATCGGGACCTATAATGGCGGGACAAAACAATTGGCCTCATTTAACTACCTAGAGAATCGAACCCGCGACCTCTTCATTACCAGGCGACAACATTAACCACTACCCCAAGGCCGCCATATTGATTTTATTCAATCACTATTTATGCACAGATGGACTAATCGGAACCTATAATGGCGGAATTAAACAATTGGCCTAATTTAACTACCTAGAGAATCGAACCCGCGACCTCTTCATTGCCAGGTGACAACATTAACCACTAACCCAACTCGATTTTCGAACTAAACCATTTTGTTGGCTTTATGTACACACAGGCTAATCGAGACCATTCAATATTGACATCGTCGCCTTGTAATCAAAGGGTCCCAGGTTCGATACTCGGTGGAGGCACATAGTGGTCCGAATCACCACTTTTCAACTGTAGGTCCAATCCTGATTAGTTTTACCGTGCATAAAATGGACTTAAAAAAACTAACTCAATCTATCAATCAATCAATATTGACTCCACCAGGAATCGAACCCTCGACGCCTCTTGTTTTACAGAGCAATAACCTTAGCCGCTAAGTTTTCGGGGTAAAGCACCTTCGGCGCCATCTTTAAATCATTTCTTCATGTCTTTGAATCATACGCAATGGTTGCGCGCGCATTTCCTCCACACACACACAAACATATGCACGTGTTAGGTTAGCATACATCAAGAAACAACGTGACAAATCCATTGACCCCCTCCCCCCACCGCTTCCGATGTCTTCAAGGTGATCAGACACGTTCTGCTGACTCAACAATAAAACCGCTCGTGGCCCGCTACGACCGGATGTAACATAACACCAGCCGCATCAAATTTTTGCTGACGCGTAGGAACAAAGTGCTGCCTCTCTACTTACGGAACATCACTGCTTGGAGGAAAACGGTGCAATTCCTGGAATTCGACACAACAATGGCCAGTATTTCAAACTAGCACGCATTGTTTCATGTTACACCGAACGTCTTTGCCAGGAATAGTTAGAGCCAATTGAAAATGAAAGAGCAGTAGTGTAATTGGGTTGTTTCAAAGTAGTACTTTGTAGGTATGCATTTCCCATACAGCACACGAAGTCAGAATCATGTTTCGGAAAGGTTACGAAGTCTCATTTACATAACATACTTCGAAGTTTCCTTGTCGTGGTTGCTTTAACGTTGCGTGGTGCTTTCATTTTTGGTGCTTGTTACTTTTTACACAGGGATCTTTCGGGGTAGTTACGTGCGATAGCTGCCTCGTTGCTTCCCATCATCCACTGCGCCAAAGAAGTTGAACGCTGCGCACCGACGAAGCTAAACACAGATTAGTAGCGTGGTTTGATCTTTGTTTCATTGGACAATCTTCTTTGTAAAGGCAGAGGTAAGTGTATTAATATTTACTTTTTTAACAGTAGTCTTTTTTACGACGAAAATACAGAATTCTCAACTTTGAATAAATTAAATATAGCCTACTATAATGAATTCTGCTTCCTCCATGATTGGAAACAAAGTCAGTTTCAGTTTCAGATTAGTGCGAAAAGTATGTTACTTTTATTGTGAAATTAAAGTGGTGTGTGTGAACATACATATATGAAAATATATATACTGTATATATATACACACAACAGATTTACTCACGTACCGTGTAATTTATTTCCTATTTCTACGTGCAACGTAATCAAGCATGTAGCGTTTGTTATCGTTCTGCCGAGCGTGGCTGACTATCGCGGGACCGTTTACCCACTGAACCCTTTGAGAATTACGTCGAAATATTTTTAATCGACAGATTTCAATGTTTTATGTAATGTAAAAGTTGTTCCAGCGTTAGGAAAGCACAAATAACGGATATATTTGATACCATAGAATGGCACACGGAAGTTAAAATCTTCAATTTCTAAGTTTTTTCACCATTTTTGGTTGGTAAAAATTGTTTCTATGTACAGTAAAATAGCGAAAGAATGCGCCGAAAATGACTATCAGTACCAATCCTAACCTAACTACGTAAAATTATAGCTGCTTTTGTGGAAAGTCGTTTTGGTTGCTATATTCACTTGCGTGAAGCCTTCGGGCTGTTCTGCTTCACAGTAAAGTAACATGCTAATGAAACAAACGTATTTTACGTCACAATAACCCATTTCCGAGAGCTAAAATCAACTGAAAACGTTCATAAACAACAAAATCTTCATAAACAATGCAAGATATTTCACTTTCTTTTGGGGTACAGAGTGGACAAGGGTACTACTATTGCAGTGAACATTTCCAGCGCACACAAATTAAATATCGTGGAAGAATACTGCAAAGTGTTCCGTTGTGGACTGCTGCTGCTGCTAATGTCATTTGATGTTGGTATGAATAATTATTACAGACCTAAATGCTTTCATTGTTAGCCCTAAATTTGAGCTGCCTAACCTGTTAGCATTAAAATTCTTCTGTAAATACTTTACAATGCCCGTGATGTAGGTATGAAGGGGTATTACATTCGTAAATGAATTTGTTAGGTTAGGCAGGCCAGGTTTAGGGCTGTTGTGATAGCAATTCCATATGCTATTCTCATCACCTGGTGAAGAAACTGTGGCCTAAATATACACCTTTTGCATTTACAGTATAACCCCCCCCCCTAAATTTTGCACAAAACTTACCCTATTCGGTACCACTTTACTATACCGGAGACAGATTTCTTCAAATTTACAGGAGAAAGTACTTATGCAAATCATTTTCTGTAGTGTTGTTGATGTTCGGGAATATAGTTTTGATCCATTAAATGCGAATACATGTGGTTTTCTACGAAAATCTATTTCCGACGCACTATTGATGCTGCTGCCATTTGCTTTTTGCACGAGAGCACAATACGCTCTCGTATTGTCCGTATATTCTAAATTAAACAAAAGGAGTGCTAATGGAACCTAACGTAACAGGCCTAACCTAACCTAGTAGGCATACCTCGGCCCCGTGATGGTTCATTTGGCTATCGTGAATTTTTGGGGGTAACGTCAATGGTTTTTGGGGCTACCCGTGGATGGTTTGTTGGAAATAAGGAACAAGAAATAGACATTATTTTCGTTAGAAATTCATTATTTCACCTAAAGAAATGTTCCGCAATGCAGAATAGTACGTTAGCAAGGTAAAAAATTGCGAAATAAATCATTGATAGGTGTCTCCGGTATAGTAAAGTAGTACCCCCTATTCTTTGAAAAAGAAAATTTTCTATCTTTCCTGTGTATAGTGAAGGGGTGTAGAATACCTTGCACCATATAAATTGTTACATTCCCAGCCTCTATCTAAAAATATTCACGTTTCAACTAATTCATTCTGCAATATTGTTACAATGTGTAAATTGAGGGCAGCAC
The DNA here is from genome assembly GCF_977018435.1 of Lepisma saccharinum. Lineage (NCBI taxonomy): Eukaryota > Metazoa > Arthropoda > Insecta > Zygentoma > Lepismatidae > Lepisma > Lepisma saccharinum. The sequence goes on from NW_028143343.1 coordinate 89,776, forward strand.
CATTGTCATGCAGTTTTTTTTAATTTTACACACTGGCTAGATGAGTAGATAGCAACAGCTATGCCTGCTTCGAGATATGTGCTGACATGTAACAAAAACCTTTTTTGCCCTTTTGTATTAATAAACCTGAGCTGCCTAACCTACTCATGTGTGCATCTTATCTATAGCAGAAATAAAGGTACTACTTTAATATACCGGAGACACCTATCAATGATTTATTTTGCATACATTCTGTATTGCGGAACATTTCTTTAGGTGAAATTCTTACATACGATACCCCCACGAACCATCATGGGGACGAGGAGGTTAGGTTCCATCAGCACTCCTTACGTTCAATTTAGCATATACGGACAACATCGGAATTACAAATTCCATGGCATCTTCCACACCCGGCAACAACTTCACGATGCATCCTCGACACGTCATCTTGTAGCAGCAGCAATAGCGCGTATTGTGCTCTCGTGCAGAAAGCAAATGGCAGCAGCAGCAATAGCGCGTCGGAAATAGATTTTCGTAGAAAACTACATACATTTGCATTAAAATGGATGAAAACTACATTCCCGAACATCAACAACGCTACAGAAAATGATTTGCGTCAGTACTTTCTCCTGGAAATTTGACGAAATCCGTCTCCGGTATAGTAAAGTGTTACCGAAATAAATATGTGAATAGTATAGATAAGTCAAGTTTAGGTTATTTCTGCTATTGGATGCACACGTCAGTAGGTTAGGCAGGTCAGGTTTATACATACTGTATAAAAGGCCCAAAAATATTTTTTGTTACATGTTCGCACAGGTCTCCAAGCTGTTTTTCCCAACTCTATTTTTGATTACATTGCTTGCAAAAAAAAATAATTGTCACATTCTTGCAAACTTATGCAATCAGACTTTGTTTTAAATATGGATGGGATCTACAACATGCACGAAGTAAAATTGTAAATTATTTTTGAATCTCGATTCTTGTTACTTAAGCTCCTTTGGTGGCAATAATAAAATTAGCCATTGCTAACACAAAATGTACATGACACACTTAATCAAAATTCTTTTCACATTTAAGTATACAATTATAGACAAAACAGACATGGAACTGGCTACCATAGCCCTCTGAAAGATACAGCATGCCATGACTTGCAGTAGTGTCACAGTGCTGTGACTGATTACATGTATATTATTACAGGGTATGACTGAAGATGGGTCCTGTCATCTTCAGTCGTTCCTATTACAGTGACCAACTGTGCCAGGTGGTGAAGCTAATGCTTTTATTATTATTACTATTATTTAATCTGGTCTCATTATTCATTGTAATATGAGGAATGTTTGTTACGAGACACACACTAATTCATAAGAGATTGTGTTGTATTATTAGTTTCCATGCTGCTTATCAGGTATTTTTTTCTGTGTCAAAACTTAATTTCTAATTTTATTTATTTTTTACTTGCACCAGTCGTTATGTTACTCAGTCAGGCTTATCACTTGTAAGCAGAGAATGCATGTTTTCCTTTCATTGTATCTGGCAGTACCTGTTTTTAAATTTTGTGATATACATTTTGAGAGCCAAGCCATAACTGTTTTCAAAAAGTATGTTCTCTACTCATTTTTTTTCTCGATCTCCAGTCTTTTGAGGATGGAGGTATGACTTATTTTCTGGTGAGGCTTGAGATGCCCTGCATACATAGGCATGTGGTTAAAATCAAGCCAAATTGTTCCAAGGAAGGTCAGCTATCAAGGAGAGTAGAATATCAAAAAATTCAATCAGTTTTATTTGTTTTAAACATATGTGCAATTATAGGTGTACCCAGGAATTTTTGTATGAGAGGGGTTGGGGGTTGTCAACTAGGGATGGCCAAACGGATCCGGATCCGAAAAATCCGGATCCAAAAGTTACGGATCTGGATCCGGATCCGAAAATTCCGGATCTGGATCCGGATCCGAGAGTTCCGGATCCGCGGATCCGGATCCGGGTCTAAAAGTTACGGATCTGGATCCGGGTCTGAAAGTTTCGGATCTGGATCCGGATCCGAGAGTTCCGGATCCGGGTCTAAAAGTTTCGGATCTGGATCTGGATCCGAGAGTTCCGGATCCAAAAATTTCGGATCCGGATCCGGGTCCGAAAGTTTCGTATCTCAATTCCATTATAATATTACCACACCTTGAAAAGGTATTATGATCTTCGATTACAAAGAAATTTTTCGTTAGTCCTACAAGAATTTTTTTCAAGTGTTGTTCCTAAAATACTTTGCTACGCATCGGCTAACACACTCGTACACAAAAATAATCTTCCTTGTTTAACATAAAATGTCAGAGGTGATTTTGTAAATGCCATTGAAACGAATATGTATTCATTCAAATGTATTGGAAATGAAAACACACATAAATGTGAGACATTCCATTCCAGAATGAAACCTTTAACACATATAACAAGATAGAAATGTTATACAAAAATTATACAATTGTTCTACAGTAACAGTTTTACAAATTAAAATAAAACATTATAATATATGCAGTGTTATATAATTACAAAGTGTAAGACTAACAAGGGAGGTTATCTAAGTGTCCCCCTCCGATTTCCATGAAACTTGGCAGGCGTGTAGAGGGGCCCAAGGGAAGAATTCCGTGTTTTTTGTTTCAGCTAAAAAACGGTTTTAGGGGACAAAACCCCCTCAAATATCAAGATGAGGACAAATTGAAGTGAGGATCTGACCCCTGTGTCCCCCTCCGATTTCCATGATTCTTGGCAAGTGTGTGTGTATAAACGGGCTCAAATGAAGAAATACGTGTTTTTTTTTGTTTCGGCTAAAAAACTGTTTTAGGGGGGGCAACCCCCCCTCAAATGTCAATATGAGGGCAAATTTAAGTGGGCATTTGACCTATGTGTCCCCCTCCGATTTCCATGAAACTTGGCAGGTGTATAGCGGGGCCCAAAAGAAGGAATACGTGTTTTTTTTTGTTTCAGCTAAAAAACGGTTTTCGGGGACAAAACCCCCTCAAATGTCAAGATGAGGACAAATTGAAGTGAGGATCTGACCCCTGTGTCCCCCTCCGATTTCCATGATACTTGGCAGGTCTGTGTATAAACGGGCCCAAAGGAAGAAATATGTGTTTTTTTTTTTTGTTTCAGCTCAAAAACGGTTTTAGGGGACAAAACCCCCTCACATGTCAAGATGAGGACAAATTGAATTGAGGTTCTGATCCCTATGTCCCCCTCCGATTTCCATGATACTTGGCAGGTGTGTGTATAAACGGGCCCAAATGAAGAAATACGTGTTGTTTTTTTTTGTTTCGGCTAAAAATCTGTTCTAGAGGGCAACCTCCCCTCAAATGTCAAGATGAGGACAAATTCAAGTGGGGATCTGACCCCTGTGTTCCCCTCCGATTTCCATGAAACGTGGCAGGTGTATAGAGGGGCCTAAAGGAAGAAATGCGTGTTTTTTTGTTTCAGCTAAAAACTGTTTTAGGGGGCAAAATCCCCTCAAATATCAAGATGAGGACAAATTGAAGTAAGTATCTGACCCCTGTGTCCCCCTCTGATTTTCATGAAACTTCGTAGGTGCATAGAGGCGCCCAAAGGAAGAAATGCGTGTTTTTTTATTTGTTTCACCTAAAAAACTGTTTTAGGGGGCAAAACCCACCTCAAATGTCAAGATGAGGACAAATTGACGTGGGAATCATCTGACCCCTGTGTACCCCTCCGATTCCCATGATTTTTGACAAGTGTTTAGAGAGGCCCTATGCCTCCTGTTTCTTCCTATGCCATATTTACGTGGTTTCGGAGTCAGATCCCCGTTTCAATTTCTCCTTATCTTGACATTTGGGGGGGGGGGGGGCTCTATACACCTGCCAAGTTTCATGGAAATCGAGGGTGAGACTTAGACCTCCCTTGTAAGTGTATTAATTAATTACAAATCGCGCACGCGCGCACACACACTATATATATGTGTGTATGTATATTATATATATATATATATATATATATATATATATATATATATATATATATATATATATATATATATACGTATATGTATATTAGCAGGTAACAATATGTTATAAGCACATTCTTACTTTCCAAAGAAGCGCATGTGGGATGGCAAAACTGATCCGGATCCGAAAATTCTGGATCCGGATCCGAAAGTTCTGGATCCGGATCCGAAAGTACCGGATCCGGATCTGAAAATTCCGGATCCGAAAAATGTTAGAATCCGGATCCCTAGGATCCGGAACCAACCGGATCCGGATCTGGCCATCCCTATTGTCAACCACATGAAAATGTGAGTCTGCTAGTTAGGTGGGCCTTTGTGGTACTGAATGTTTAATATGTAGTTATGTAAACATCATAGCCAGGAACATGCCTCTTATAAAAAAATAATTAAAAAATATAGTTCTTATTCTCAAGCAACAATTTTAGTGCTGAATGAATTGAAAGTCCATCAAAAGGGTGCTACAATTGATAAATGCTGCTGAGCCATTCCAGACAATTGAATCCTACTATTTTAAAATGCTACAAGGATGAATAATTTTCCATTATAAAATTGTGGGGGAAAAGTAATTTGCTGTAATGGTAATAATGGTCCCACGGTTGGCAGGGGGTGGGGGGGATGAATGTTCAATTGCAATGTTATGGGGGAAATGAAACATTAACTCCAATTTTGCATGTGGGTTAGGTTCCACCACTACCCTTTTTATAGTCTACATTAATTCCACTATCAGTCAAAATAATCCTGTCTGTTCATTACTGACTGTTGCATGTAATGGTTGTGTTCGGGCTGGGGTAGAATATACCCAATGTCTAAGGTTGCGTTATTGTTTCTGCAATTTGTCTTCTATGCACTACCGAGCATTTCACATGTTAATTCATAAGTAATTTATTTGACTACTCATCCACATCAGGTATCCAATTTAAATAGAAATAAATTACTACTGATTTAATTCATAAAATTTCTTCTTTTAGGGACTGTTCACCAACACTGGCCAAATGCTAGAGCAAGAGGTGTCTAATATGGCAGAAGTGGCGTGTGCGAGTCAAACTCAGAAACAACAAACAAAACAAGTAAGTTATAATGATGTAATGAAAACTGGGATAATTTGAATTTTTTTATTCACAAAAGTCATGAAAAGCAATACACTGATTCAGATTAACATATTTACACTGCAGTTACAGAAACCTAACCACGAATTAGATATTTGCTGGGCTTGTGGTTGTGCTAGTTTTAAAGTGTAATCTACCAACACATTCTCGTTGATTTACAGTGAGAACATTGGCATCAGCAAGATATAGATATCTGCCATTGCTCCCATCAGCCATTGTTCCTCCCACCAGACAGCTTGCTAAAGGCATATATAGCAAGAAAACTTGGTGAAACTTTTTCCCTCCATATGGCAAACATAAAAATCCATTAAAAAAAAACATTTTCGCAAGCACCCCTCCACCCTAGTTGTCTCATTGTCACCATGTTAAACTACATGAGCATCCCCCCAACTAACTCCAAGGCTCTATCAAACATCCCCCAGCTAACATTTTCCACTTCAAACTCAGAATCCAGAGACAATGAAATGCAAATTTATTTTCCAAATCAGCCTTGAAAATGTTGGTTAAATTACATAGCAGACATATATTCACCTATGATTATTCCTTTTTGTGTGACTTTCGCACAGCATAAGAAAGTGTTTGTTGCAGTTTGAAGTGTTTTTTTTTTTGTTTAAGTTCACTTTATGCACAGATAAGCTAATCGGGTCTAGACCTACAGTTTAAAGTGGGAACCGAACTGCTAGGTGCCTCCACCGGAAATTGCACCTGGGACCCCTTAATTACAAGACAACGACGTTACCACTATGCCATCAGGGAGGCAATAAATTGTTTGTGTTATCATTTTTTATGTGAGATGCAGAATTTTTTCCAACAATGGTTTTGGTTCTTTGAGGAATTGTACAAACATGCAGAGCTCATAATTAATTTATTTTCTCCCTTTCCAAAATTGTGCCTATTGTATTCTTAAAACACAGACATTAGAAAAAGAAGTTTCATTTTGGCACATCTATCCCTTCCCTTAGATGTGGCACACTGAGTTTGAGATGTTTGATTGAAGGAATTGCTGTAAAAATTTTGATCTAAATGTATAGAATAACTGTCATTCCATGTTTGTTTTATAATCTCATAGAGTTGGAAGTGGTCGGAAAACCTGGCTTTTTGGGGGGAAAACAAGTTTTTTTTCTCCTTAGCTTTTTTTTGGTTGAGCTTTTTCACGAAAGTGTCTCAAATCAATGAAAATACAGGAGTTGGCAGTACTTTTCCTGTTGCATGGTTTTCGTATATCTCCCTACTGTAAAATGGGTACTCATTTCTAAATATAAAATACAATTTACAATATGAAATTCGTAGCTAGATATAAACTGTTTTCGAAAAAGCTGGCTTTTTTGAATGGGCTGCTCTTTCAGAGTGTCATCTTCATATTTCGGTAGGCTTATTAAATATATCTATGTAGTATAAAAATATTCACATACATTCCAGTACATAATGTATAATTTGGTTAAATGGCAGCTAAACCTGGACACGGAGCAACAAGTGATGTAATTTTGCTACTTGTTGCAGTGGTTCTCACCTTTGAGATCACAGCCCACTAAATTTATTTCTTATAAGTCGATGCCCTGATCCCAAGAATTTCATTCATAAATACATTTCTGATCTTTAAAGTTTGTGTAAATTAACATGCACTCTCAATGAATATTCAATATTAATATATAAACTATGGCATCATCATAAAGAGTAATAAATAGTTCAATTATGTATAGGCTTGCTGTCAAATATGAAATTAGATTTAAATTAGTTGTCAACCCCTGGGTGCAATAGACCTTTTGTTGAAATGCACTGGCATTAAAACTGAAGCAGAAGCAAATAAGACTGACCACAAATGGCAAAAAATATTTAAGAGATCGGGACTGGACCTACAGTTTGAAATTAGATCCAAGGCACTCTGCCTCCATTGAGGATAAAACCTCAGACCCCTTCTTATTACAAGGCAAGAGCATTTACTTTATTCCACTCCAGAGGTCCATTTATTATTATGAAAGGTACCTTATATAAAAAGCTGGCCTTTTTCCAACAACAGTACTTGCAAATTGTTCTCTCTGATTTGCAGGCTAAACTAAATCTTAATCTCGGATGAAGTAGCTAATAATCTTGTTAAGTATAGAGAAAGAACATTCAGACGGAAGCAACGCATGGTAGTGAGTGTGTCACATTGAAACCATTTTATTATTGAATCACTGCTTCCTTTGCTGATTATATATGGCTAGTTATTTATTAATTATAATAATTAGAGAAATTACTATCATGAATAGAAAATAATAACCAATTATTACATGAGTGTGTCACATATATTTTATCATTCCCTAAAACTCGCAAAACCCATGACATTTTTACTAATGATTTTTTGTTTGTAGAAGTGCAGTTGTTTATTAAATATAATTATTACAATAATTACCATCATTACCAACTAATTGTACACTGTCACTGGCATGAGTATCTCGAATGAGACTCATTCAAAGATGGCGCATGATATGTCCAAGTGCATTTTGCCTCCTAATTACATTACATTTATGTTTTTATGAACAGAAGTAATACAGAAATATTGGGAACATTCCAGGGAACCATGTAATTTATTTTCAAATAGTTGAAAAAATCTAAAAAATAAGAGGTGGTTGGACTGCAAGCCCCCCTCCCCCTCTTCCTCAGTAAGCTAGGATTAAAATTGTAGCTGAACCAGTATGCAATATGTGCCCACTAAGATACGGGGATGCTGAAATTTATGAATGGACACTCACAAATACCTATGCCAGGCTTCGGTCCGGGACCTTTGGCATCATAGAATGTTGTGATAACTACTCCATTCCACCATGGAGGCAGCTGGAGTATTCCTCCTGTGATGAAGTTGGTCATTTTTGTTGATGAAAGTCATCTTTGTTTAGAAGCCCTAGTGTGACATAGGTATTCTTTTGCAGATATTATCTTATCACACACAATATATTTTAGAAATAAAATTGAAGTTAAGAATATTTGGTATATGGGAACTAGAAGTTTAAAAAAATCTGGGTTGCTGTTATTTTACTGATGCAAAATATTTTTCTTTAAATGAAAGTTCTGACTAGAATGTTATTTCCGAATTGATGTTACACATGACCGTATTTCCTTTGCAGGAGGGAACTGAATGTTATTCCACTCCAACATGAGGGTATATTGCAGAACCTGCAATGGAATTCTTCTGAACTACAGAAAAAAGTGTATTTAAACAAAAAAAAATAAAAAAAATAAATAAAGTATATATTTTATGAAAAAATGTGTTGTTTTTTTTTCATAATAACCATAAGCATGAAATGTGTATGTAATTTTTGGACTTCAATGCTGACATGAATTGCTTGCTTGGTTGGTTGGTTGATTTGGTGTTTTAAGTTCACTTTATGCACAGTAAGTCTAATCGGGACTTGACCTACAGTTTAAAGTGGGATCCGAACCACTATGTGCCTCCACCAGATATCAAACTTGGGATCCTTGATTACAAGGCAATGACGCTACCACTGTGCTATCGGGGAAGCCCTTGGACATGAATTGTGCCTGAGCACTCACTGGCATCATAACTGTGTCAAAGTACATATATTTGTTTGGTTGTTATTGTTGCTTTAAACACACTATACACAGATATGTACCTCCACTGTGTATCGAACTAGACACCCCTTGATTACAAGGCTCTCATTTATATTTCTTACAGTGTAGGCTCAAACCGGCCAAACATTATAACAATTGTCTGGCGTGTTCTCATTTTTGTAATGTTACTGCACAAAAATTCCTGAAGTTTAGCTTCTATCCATTTTGCATTTGTCTCTTGTGAATTGGTCCTTTTTCCCAGATTTTTTATATTTTTTTTACTGGTTCATTAACTGAATCTCTTTGATGGTCAATGTGTGTCTACATTCTCCAGTTATGTAAGTATAAGAGACATTGTCTTCCAATTCAGGTTACTTTAGGACCCTTTGCATGATCTCCAGAGGTATTTGAAGTTTACAGAATCATGCATAATGCTTCACAATTAATATTATTAGAATGCAGACTGTCAAGAATTTCAAGTAGGTACGTACAAGATTTTGATAAACTACAAACATGCAAGTGTGCTATTTAATTATTTTATTTGAGATGAAAGGCTGAAGTCACGTCTTGATTCTTTTGTAATTAACAGGAATATTACAAAACAGAACAATACGTTACACCAGATTATACCAGAATTTACACATGGTAATTTTTAGTATATGGAAGTTATATACTTTAAAACCTCATACTCAATTTGTAACATTTGAAATCTAATTTGGAATGTTGCTGTGTAATACTGATAGTTTGACCACTGTGTAGGTTGAAAAACCATGAAAGTTGAACATATATGTTATTCCTGAGAAATGCAGACAGAATCGAATTTTCAGATGACCATGATTCTGCAAAATGTTTTGCATCCTGCCAGTCTCTCATCAATTGGTAAAGGGGATGGATAGCGACTGGAGCATGATGCTGATAACATCACTCAAATCCCATCTTCTTCATGACATGGTGTTACAAACCAGGGAGAGCATGTAAAACACTATTTTATACAAATTTGATGTTATTCTAGAATTTAGTGATTTAGTTGTCAATATTTCATTTTCACTAGAGTTTCTTTTATTTTTTTTAACTCTACCTGTTATTGGATATTATTGAATTCATATCCAGTACTTTTATGCACTTTTCTCCCCTTATATTAATTGCAACAATTAAGATATGTGGTCAATTCATGAGAGGTATAGTAAATACATTTAGATATCTTGCCTAAACCTATTTTCTAAGTAGAATCCTGTGAATTCTATTTTCAGGAAATTATAACACCATTAAGCCTTGTTTCCATGATTATGAAAAACTAAATATGCTGACCAAGGCAGTAATTTATTTTATTAAAATAAATTACTGCCTTGGTCAGCATATTTAGTTTTTCATTTCAGGAAATGATTTACAAGCGAATATTGTAATAATATTTGAAGGGGCTTAACCCCAATAACCCCCCCCCCCTCAAATATGCCATCCATGAATACATGCAATATAACCACAATGTAAAATACTATTGCAGTAATGTAACTGAAATATTATGCAACCTAATGGAAATGTCTTTGTAATGTCGGTAATGTTACATTTACATGTTTCTGTAACATAATCAATGTTGTGTTATGTTCGCGGACATTTCCACATTACTGAAACTTACCCGAAACATTTATGTAATGTTCTGCAACATTGCCGCAATGTTACAATGTTTCACGACTTATGTGTTGCTAACGTATCTGAAACCATGTTGTGCTGTATGGGTTGTAGCCTCTTTTTTTATCAATTGAATATCAGTTTTTGACATATTTTGACAATTTTTTGTCTGTGTTTTAGCGTTTAGCGATGTTTTAGTAAAATTTCCCTTTTTTTCCCTTTTTTTCCCACTCGTACTTGGTAGGTATATCACGATCTTACGTGATACAACTTAACCTATCTTTTTTTTCTTACGATTTTTTATTTTTTTTTTACGATCCTAAGTGATATAACTTAACCTATCATTTTTTTTTATTTACGCACCGAACTAACCTACAAGGGATTCTGTTTGTTTTAATATTTCAGTCGAGAAAAATAGAGAACATGAAGACGATACCTGAGGAAATAATTCTAGTGTTTGCTACTAGATGTCACCACCGGCGATGTGGACGCAGTGTGCTCTGATAGTGTGACAACACCGCGTCCACATCGCCGGTGGCGACATCTAGTAGCAAACACTAGAATTATTTCCTCAGGTATCGTCTTCATGTTCTAGTGTTTGCTACTAGATGTCGCCACCGGCGATGTAGACGCAGTGTTGCCACACTATGAGGGCCTTCCCAAGGGGCAAAATTTCCCTTTTTGGACCATTTTTTCCCTTCACCTAAGCAAATGACATAATAGAATAATAATTAGTTGTGGTAGTAAAAGCAGCATTACTAGCGGTGGTGCAGTTGCGGTATTGTGGTATTTTTAATCGAAATTTCCTTTTTGGCTAAAAATCTCGGCATGTGGCAACACTGCGTGGATGCATAAAAGAACAATTATACACGACCTCTCTCGGTCCTCCTCCGTAGCCGTGCTTGTTAAGGCGTTCACTCGTTCTTGTCATTGTTCGTTCTACGTGTGGCCTATAGGTTCGAACCCGGTCGTGGTCGAAAGTTTTTCAGCGTGTCTAGGAGTCTTGATCAGCGTGTATATTTACTTCTCAAGTGTTGAGTCTACGGATTCTGATCGGGGTTGTGTAATGTATATGTTGATCTTGATATATATATATATGGTGTTCATGTATGTATCCAAAGCACATTGGAAACAATATTCGATCATTAGCTGCGTTCAACCACTGCTGCGGTGGAGTGACCACCCCCTGTCCCCGGGGGTCCCCCCCTGTCCCTGGACCCCTGTCCCCGGGGTCCTATTCCTGTCCCTGGGCTCGTGTTCCCGGGGTCCCTGTCCCCGGGCTCGTGTTCCCGGTTAAGTTAGGTTAAGTTAGGTTAAGTTGTCTATGTCTAATGTCTATGTGTAATGTCCATGTCTCTGTCTTTGTAGGTTTTTTTTTTTTGTCCTAAGATTTTTTTTAACGCTGGACTGACAGATGGAGGTCAAATTTGGTTCCATGACGACCTATGTTTATTTTGGTATGGGTGGACAGAGGACACCGAGACTCGACCAACGCACTAAACCCGACCTCTCTACGACTATTCGTTCAAAAGTTACGAGTGATCAAAGTTTTGGGAGGTGGGCTAACTTCTTACCCCTTGGCCCCAGGACCACCAAAACTTGGTACACCTATTCTCCACCTCCAAAATCGACAGGGGGGGGGATGGGGGTGTTTTTCGATATATTTTTTCGATAACTCTTACCATTTTCGAGATATTTGCAAATTTAAGACTTTTTAACACAGTACTTGGAAAATTTTCGGAATATTTTTTTTTGGTTCCATGACAACCTACGCCAATTTTGTTATGAGAGGACAGAGGACACCGAGACGATGCTAACGCAAGAAATCCCAGCTCTCTATGATCATTTTTTTCGAAAGTTACGAGTGATCAAAAACATTTTTGGCAATTGGGCCACCCTTGACCTCCAAGAACCTCCGAAAACTTGGTACACGTACTCTGCATCACCAAACTCGACAAGAGGGTCAACGGGAAGGATATTCGCGCTATCTCTTACTGTTTTCGAGACATTTTGCAATTTAACGCTGGACTTGGAAAATTTTCGACAGATGGAGGTCAAATTTGGTTCCATGACGACCTATGTTTATTTTGGTATGGGTGGACAGAGGACAGCGAGACTCGACCAACGCACTAAACCCGACCTCTCTACGACTATTCGTTCGAAAGTTACGAGTGATCAAAGTTTTGGGAGGTGGGCTAACTTCTTACCCCTTGGCCCCAGGACCACCAAAACTTGGTACACGTATTCTACACCTCCAAAATCGACAGTGGGGGTAGCTTCGCTACCAGTATGGGGGTGTTTTTCGATATATTTTTTCGATAACTCTTACCATTTTCGAGATATTTGCAATTTAAGATTTTTTTAACGCTGTGGACTTGGAAAATTTTCGATTGATGAAAAAAAAAAATGGTTCCATGACGACCTGGTATGGGAGGAGAGAGGACACCGAGACTCGATGAACTAAGTGGTGCTTTGTTTGTGTGTAAAAAAAATGCAATGCTTTTTGCACTTGGTTATCATCACCTAACATGTTATTAATTGTTTTTTAAAATTAATTACAACTGAAAACTAATAATTAATATTATCTAAAGTTACTAATTAATATTATACAAGTAATTGATATATTTTTTTTGTTCTTGTTGCTAGTGTTGGGTAATTATAGTTGTTGCAAAATATAAGCTCTCGCGTATGACAGTTTCTGAGTTTTGTTGGGTATATATAGACGAATCGAAATTTTACTTGTTATGTTAAATTGTATGTTAGGGTACATGGTAGGAGAAATCATTGTATATTAGAGCGCTCTTTTAATGATTTGCCTATAACTGCATACAGGCAGCCGTAAATTTAGCATAAAATATCCTGATCCTGTTTCTTCTAGCATATGCGACGTTTGTTGTGGTGGCCTCATTGGGGGAAATGTGATTCTCCCATGATGTCATCTGACTTACTAGCATATGCGATACGAAGAACAGGTGTGTATGTGGCTTACTAGGATTAGGCTCATGGTAATGAGGTCCTAGTAGCTGAAACGTTGTCGGGGTATTTCGCATTTTTTTTTTCAAATATGAACACGTTAAAACTGAACTGTCTCGGATTTTGAGTTTTGTATTCGCCCCCGAGAAAATTCTATATAAAATAACATACCTGGAAATTATATTCACGTTAAGTTGAATTTTGATTTTTTTGTAATCACCCCGAGAAATTCTATATAAAATAACATACCTGGAAATTATATTCACGTTAAGTTGAATTTTGATTTTTTTGTAATCACCCCGAGAAATTCTATATAAATAACATACTTGAAAATTGTATTCACAGTAGATTGAATTTTTTGAGTTTTGTATTCACCCCAAGAAATTCTATATAAATAACATACCTGAAAATTCTATTCACAGTAGATTGAATTTTTTGAGTTTTGTATTCACCCCAAGAAATTCTATATAAATAACATACCTGAAAATTGTATCGCTATATACTAGACTTTTTGATTTCTGTGATTTTCGAAAAAGCAATGGCATCCACCACCAGTTTCAATCGTAAAAATGATAAAACTGAATGTGTCACTTGTGGGAAGCTAATCTCAAGGAACAATTTATCGATACACAGGGCAAGATGTAGCGAAACAGGTTCGAGAATTAATCATTCCTTACCTTCTAAGCCTTGTGCTCGATGCGGAAAAATGATCAGCATTACAAATTTAAGTAAACATCTCAAAATTTGCAAGCCATCGACCGGACAAGCATCGAAAAGGAAAATCGATGATTCAGATACGGAAGGTTCCACTTCCAAGCAAATTAAATTATCTAATGAACGCAAACCAATTAGATCTGCATTCAACGACCAACTCCAGGATTTCTCATTTAAGTCAGAACCAGGCCGTGACATTCTAAGTTTCTTGGACGAAACAAAAACATCTGTACTAAATATTTTAAAAGATAAACTTGAAAACAACTCTATAAAAGTATACGTTGTTCTGTTTTCTGAATACGAGAAAGTTGATGGCACAACGAGTATTTTTTATCATCGTACAAAAAACCAGACACTTTATTTTGCTGACGTCGAAAATTTGGACAACTTCTATTATAAAGTTTCCAACGAGCTGGTTAAGAAACATGACGATTTCGAGGCTAAAGGGTCGGGATGGTCTCTATGTGGAAGTCCTCACACGTTAACTGTTTACGTGAACCAATTCTCGCCTCTTCGTGCATCCAGCTACGTTCCTCTTCCACCGAACATTCAACACAAGAGGGCTGTGTTAAATATACAGAACAGCGATAAAAAATGTTTCCTTTGGTGTATATTGGCTGCACTGCATCCTGTTCATTGGTCAAATAATCCAGAACAGGTTTCTAATTACAAACAATACGAGACCGACTTTCAAAGTGTAATGTCTGACATTGAATACCCGGTGACATTGTCGGATATAACAAAGTTCGAAAATCGTGCAGGAAAACGCATCGCTATTAATGTATATTCCTTCACGTCAGATAAATATCTCGTGCATCCCGTCAGGATAAGCGATATCTACGATGATGATGCTCGTGTGATTAATCTTCTTCTAATTTCAAACGACAGTGTTCATCACTACACGCTAATTCGTTCTCTATCACGTTTGGTCAGAAGTCAATCAACCAAGCATCCAAACAACATCGAAGTTTGCCCGAGATGCCTAACCACGTTCGACGATCGTGACCGACGTGATCATCAAAATCTTCATAATCGTCAAATTGCTATCGAGAAACTTGCCGAACATAAAATTTATTGCGGTGACAACAGACCGGCTAGAATGTTGATGCCCGAAACGAACGAAGTCGAAGAATTCAAAATGCACAAGGCATTGTTAGAACATCCTGCAATCATCGTCGCAGATTTCGAGGCGTTCCTCAAACCACTCTCCTACTGCGATCCGGATCCTGAAATTTCCTCCACAACGCCGTACCAGCTTCATCAACCTAATAGTTTCGGCTATGTTGTTGTGCGACGTGATAAAATAAATAAAGCATATATATACACCGCGGACCAAATGTAATCGAACACTTCCTGGAAAAAATGGTGGAGGAGGTTGAGGTAATTGGTAGCGTACTGCTTACATCAAAACCGATGGTACCTTTAACTGAAAATGAACTTCAAAATTACAATTCCACTGAGGTGTGTCCGGTATGTGATCAAAGTTTCACTGATGAGAACAAAAAAATATTCCACCACGATCATTTCAACGGAAACTACATAGGTGGAATTTGCAACACGTGCAATCTTAAAATCCAGAAACCTAAATTCATCCCCATATTCTTTCACAACGGAAGCGGATATGATTTTTCACTACCTGGTGAGATATCTTGGCTACGATCCGAAACGTATAGGTGTCTTGGCCGAGAATGAAGAACGCTACATTAGTCTCAGCAAGCAAGTGTCGATTCCGGGAACGAAAAATACAATCGAGATGCGCTTCCTGGATTCGTATAGATTTCTCTCTGCAAGTCTGGATGCTTTAGCGAACAAACTCACCGACGATCAATTCAAAATAACTAGAGCTAGTTTTCCCAACGTAGACATAGAACTCGTTAGACGTAAAGGGGTTTATCCTTACGAATATGTTAGTGATGGTTCTAAATTTAACGACGACGCTCTTCCACTTCCAAGAGAATTTTACAGCAGACTCAGAGAGAAAGGAATCACGGACGAAGAATACCAACACGCGCAACTCATGTGGGAGAAATTAGAATGTAGGACACTCGGAGACTACCACGACGCATACTTAAAATTAGACGTGACGATACTCGCGGATGTTTTTCAAGCGTTCAGGAAAACAGCAACGAATATTTATAAATTAGATCCAGCGTATTTCTACAGTCTACCGGGATTAGCGTGGTCGGCAATGTTATTCCAGACAAAGGTCAAGCTGGAACTGATATCGGACGTTGACATGTTGCTATTTATCGAAAGAGGGATACGAGGTGGAATGGTGCAATGCGTACAGACACATGAAAGAAGATTACGATTCAAATCGAGCATCGAATTACATCTTCTACGCCGACGTTAATAATCTCTACGGACATGCCATGGTTCAGAAACTTCCTTACGGGGGATTCGAATGGTTAGATCCCACTTCGATAGACATTATTCATTTCGACGATAGCGAGTGTGGTTTCTTCGCAGAGGTAGATCTCCAATTCTCCGACCACCTGCACGACACGTTTTCGGATTTGCCTCCGACTCCCGAAATCAAATGTCCACCCGACTCGGTTCAAGACAAGCTTTTGTTAACATTGGACCCTAAACAGAGATACGTCGTCCACTACAAGAATCTCCTGTTTTTGATTGGTAAGGGTGTTCAGATAGTAAATGTTAGAAGAATACTAAAGTTTAAACATTCCACGTGGTTAAGACCTTACATAGAAACTAACACACAACATAGAACAGCTGCCACTTCCGATTTAGACAAGGACTTCTTTAAATTAATGAACAATGCGGTGTACGGAAAGACCATGGAGAATGTTAGAAAGCACGTAGACGTGAAATTAATTTCCGATAAGAATAAATGTCGGAAGTGGATAGCCGATCCTAGATTCAAGTCGAGAAAAATTTACAACGAGAATTTGGCACTTGTCAATCTAGATATAAAATTGATGAAATTCAGAAAACCAATTTACGTTGGCGCAACGGTTCTCGACTTGTCGAAACTTTACATGTTCGAATTTCATTATGACGTGATGAAACCCTTCTTCAATGATAAAATATCACTTTTGTACACGGACACCGACAGCTTCATTTACAGCATACAAACACCTAACCTATACGAAGACATAAAAAATCGTTCCATGCTTGAGTATTTCGATACTTCTGCGTATCCTCAACCCAACAGATTTGGAATTCCATCTCGTAACAAAAAAGTCCTAGGTAAACTGAAAGATGAATGTAACGGTGATATTATTGTCGAGTTCGCGGGTTTGCGTTCGAAGATGTATGCCATGAGAACAGAGAGTACCGTCACGAAGAAAGCAAAAGGTGTGGGCAAAAATACGGTGGAGAACAAACTCACCTTCCACGATTACATCGATTGCCTTTACTCACAATCGACGATACTAAGTATAGAACAAAGAATCCAGAGCGTCGACCATATCATCACCACAAACAAAGTTAGAAAAATTGCGCAGGATCCCGATGACGATAAGAGGTGCGTCCTCGAGTGTGGTATTCACACATTGCCTTGGGGACATCGTCGTTTAGAAATAAATAAGAATTGCGCACAGTGCAAATAATTAGCACTCACCACCACACTCAACAATTTTTACTAACTCAAAAAAAAACATTTTGTTACTCAGTAAAAAAAAACACTTTGACTGTCATTACAAAATAAAACTTTGACCGTATCCTTAAATAACCAGCATGCCTATGAACTTGTTCGGTTTCAAAAAACAGATCATCATTGAAACTGCACCGTCCATACCAGATCATGAAGTCTTACCTTCCGTGTTACCTAAACTCAACGGTCTGTTGATCATTCACCTCAACAGCATTTGGACGAAATTGGACGAGGATGTGGGCAAAAACTTTTACGTCTTCAACAACAATTTACATTTTTACGAAATTTCGATCGACGGGAAACTTCGGATCACCGTGAATCCCGAGAACGTAGGCGAAATCAAAATATCTACCGGCAAGAACATTTTTCGAATCAAGCACGACAAGATGCTTTCTAACATGGCGTACGATGTTTCCGCAGGAGATTGTTTATACGTGGAACTCCTCGGAGATTACGACAAACTCATTCCTCTCTTCGTAGAATTACAAATCACCTATCCTATTATAAATAACCGTTAACCAAAATGCCTAACGACATTTTCGGCAACACCAAGCGTGTAGACCACGCAGAAGAGATTCTCATGTTGGATGTTCGAATTAAAAAGTTGAGGAGCGATTTGATCGCTTTGCAGGAGACCTTAAACAAAAGTTTAGAGTCGGAAATAGCTACGCTCCAAACGCAATGTCTCGATCCTATTCTGAAAATCGATTCCGAACTGAAAACGCTCATAAAAAATTATGTTGACGTACCTTCTTACGACAACGTTCAAAATATACAGTTGAGCGTGGATTCGCTTCAAAATGATTTGGCCAAATTACAGCAATTTCAATCGAAAAATGAAGATTTGGAAAAATTGAAACTCGAAATCGAAGAACGAACTTCCGCAATCGAAAAGAATTTCTCTGAACTTCAAACCGTCGTGAACGATATCGACGTAGAACGCTTGCATGTCGTCGTTTCCAAATTACAAGAAGAATTCACCGGCACGTTGGAAGAAATTAAATCCAAGCTACAGACTTTGGAAGATACCATGACGAACCTACCATCGTCAGACGAACTGCAGGTCATCGGTAAAAGCGTCGCGAACATAAAAATTCAATTGGAGGCGTATCAAGATTTCGAACACATTCAAACCACCATCGCTACGCTTCAGGCGTCTCTGGAGTTGATCAACGAAGAAATTAAAAATATTAGAGTTCAAGCAAGTGCGTTGACGAGCATTCAAGACACGTTGAGCACGGTTCAGCAGAAGATGGAATATTTAGAAAATTTGAACGTCGAATCGAACCTTGCTCATTTTCATCACGTACTGGACAACATACAGGGTGACTTGGAATCATTACGGACGAGCGTGCCTTCGAGCGAAGATTTGGAAAAATTGAAAACGGCGGTGACGGCATTATCCGATTCGAGCGACATCAAAAGTTCGTTGAGCGATCTCGAGAGTAGGGTGGCCAATTTCCCCACCTCCAAAGAATTACACGCTTTGAAAAGGAACATATCTCGAATACTGAAACGACTAGAAACGGAAACGGCAAACGTGGAACAGATTCGAGATGAAATTACTTCGCTGGTGTCGACGCTGCCCTCTTCGCAGAGCGTCGCGGATCTTCACACGCAGTTTACAGAGATGCGAAGCATCCTGAACGATCTTACCGAGAAAAGTTCGAAATTGAATCAAGTCGAGAACCTTCAGAACATTGTCGTCAACATCAGAGATCAAGTTGGAGTGCTGGAATCCACGCAGGAATCGACGCTGGCCTCTTTCGGTGCCAAGTTGCAAGAACTCAACGAAAACTACAAGCAGTTGAACGTGGAAGTGAAAATCAAACCGTCGTTTTCTGCCGTAACGGATACCATAGTCGAGCATTTGTTGCCCATCGAAAATAAACTTGGACACGTTCACAGTAATCTGCTCGGCGTCGACACTAAATTCGCCAAATTGTTCACCTTGCAAGCCATCGAAATCAACAGCGTACCCAATCAACAGAGAATCTCCACGTTCGTCGAAGGTAACAAACTGTACATGTTACATCCTTATCATCCGTATTACAAGTTTCTCCTCGATGGCACGATTCAGATAAACGAATTTACGTACTGGTCTCACGGCAGAAAAGCTAGCGTCCCCACCATGACCTTGATATCGAATCGTGGTGTCCAGAAAGCAGGAAACATTCCTCTGGCACGTTGGAACGAAACGCGCAACATATATGAAATACACGAAGACGAAGATCTTACCGTTTTCGACGTGAGTGCCGGCGATAAGCTGATCATTCAAAACACGAGCGAGGTGCCACCTTCTTTGAATCCCATCACGCTGGTGCTTCTCTTCAAACGTAATCTCTAAAAAAAAATGTCTAGGCAGGCCATCGTCGAAGAATTGCATAAACCTGCACGCCGCAACTACGAACGTTTGGCGGTGGTAACCAAGGGCATCGATGACCTCTGGCAAAGTGACCTCGTGGAGATGAGCAGCGGCAATTTGAAAAATGTACATAAATTGAACAAGGGCAACAAGTACCTCCTCACCGTCATAGACACGTTTTCGAAATTCGCATGGGCAGTACCTTTGAAAACCAAAACGGGAACATGCGTCACGGAAGCATTCAAATTAATTTTTCGCGAAAGCGACAGACGACCACGGTTTTTGCAAACAGACAACGGTAAAGAATTTTACAACGCCGTATTCCAAAAGTTTATTCAAAAACATGACATTCGACATTATTCGACTTTCAGTCACATCAAAGCCAGCATCGTGGAAAGATTTAATCGAACCTTGAAAACACACATGTGGAAACGATTCACGCTTCGGGGAAATTACAAATGGGTCGACATCCTGCCGGAACTCGTCGCACCTATAATGATACGGTACACAGAACGATAGGCATGAAGCCAGCTGACGTTACGAAATCTGACGAGCAGCGTTTAATTTCTACAGTTTACTGTCCAAAGTACACTCCGACTACCAAGAAATCAAAATTCAAAATTGGAGACCAAGTGAGAATCAGCAAATTCAAACGCACCTTCGAGAAGGGATTCACAAAAAATTGGAGCACGGAACTTTTTACGGTGGTTCGAGTTCTACCCGGAAACCGACACACGTATATAATAAAAGATAGTAGCGGCGAGATTTTGAAAGGAAGATTTTACGAAGAGGAACTCTCTAAAACAAAACACCCCGACACGTACCTCATCGAGAAAGTATTGCGTAGGAAAGGTGACAAACTGTTTGTCAAATGGCTGGGACTTCCGGAAAAGAGTTGGATCGAGTGAGTACGTGGAACGTGGTGAAGCGTCTACCGGATTCGGAAAGTCAAAGGAAAAAAAAGAACGGTGAGTTGCTTCCCGACAGCATCCGCTGTCTGATCGTAGGTCCTTCGGGGTGTGGGAAAACGACACTGCTCGTGGACAATTTTCTCCTCGCACCTAATTGGTTAGATTAGAAGAACAGGCACCTGTACGTGTTCTCGAAAAGTTTGGAGCAATCCAAATACCAGCAACTGATGAAACTGTACGATGGTCTGGACATTGCAACGTTCGCTTCGGAAATAAAACCACTCGACGATTGTCGTGAAAATTCAGTCGTTGTGTTCGACGACGTCATCCTGGAAAATCAAAATGAAATTCGCAACTTTTTCACGCAAGGTCGTCACAAAGGAATGGATTGCTTTTAAGTAGTAGAGTAGTGTCCCCGGTTCACAAACCGAAAATGAGGCTCGGTGAGGCTCGGTGAGGCTTGCAGTGTTGCCAACCTCTTACTCGAAAAAATCACCAAGGTTTGTTTTTTTCGGTCTAACCTAACCTCAAACAAGGAGCTGGCAACACTGCTTGAGGCTTTTCTCGAAATGTTGCCAACCGAAAATGAGGCTCGGTTTGCCAACCGAAAATGAGGCTCGGTGAGGCTTGCAGTGTTGCCAGCTCACCCCAAGAATATTTTACCATGTGATATTTGACAGGCGAAGCTAACCTACAAATGGGAGTTGGCAACACTGGCAACATCAATTGCGGTTCAGTGTTGCCAACTCACCTCAAGAATATTTCACCATGTGATATTTTACAGGCGAAGCTAACCTACAGTAGTAGGTCAGTGTCCCCGGTTCTGCAACCGAAAATGGCGCTCGGTGGCGCTCGCAGTGTTGCTAACCTCTTACTTGAAAAAATCACCAAGGTTTTTATCTTGGTCTAACCTAATCTAAAGCAAGAAGCTGGCAATTTTGCTTGAGGCTGTTTTTGCAGTGTTGCCAACTTTTTACTCGAAAAAATCACCAAGGTTTGTTTTTGGGTCTAACCTAACCTCAAACAAGGAGCTGGCAATACTGCTTGAGGCTTTTCTCGCAGTGTGGCTAATTTTTTACTCGAAAAAATCACCAAAATAGTGGGGGTGCCCGGGTTCTGAAACCGAAAATGGCGCTCGGTGGCGCTCGCCGCAGTGTTGCCAGCTCACCCCAAGAATATTCCACTATGATATTTTACAAGCGAAGCTAACCTACGAATGGGAGTTGGCAACACTGGCAATATTAATTGCGGTTTAGTGTTGCCAACTCACCCTAAGAATATTGCACCATGATATTTTACAGGCGAAGCTAACCTACGAATGGGCAACACTGACTAATGGAGGTGGCCGGGTTTTGCAATATTAATTGCGATTCAATATTGCCAACTCACCTTAAGAATATTCTACTATATGATATTTTACAGGCGAAGCTAACCTACGAATGGGAATTGGCAACACTGGCAACATCAATTGCGGCTCAATATTGCCAACTTATTTTAAGAATATTTCACCATATGATATTTTACAGACGAAACTAACCTACGAATGGGAATTGGCAACACTGGCAACATCAATTGCGGTTTAATATTGCCAACTCACTCTAAGAATATTTTACCATGATATTTTACAAGCGAAGCTAACCTACGAATGGGCAACACTGGCTAGTGGAGGTGGCCGGGTTCTGCAATATTAATTGCCAGTGTTGCCAACTCATCTTAAGAATATTCCACCATATGATATTTTACAGGCGAAGCTAACCTACGAATGGGAGTTGGCAATACTGATTAGTGGAGGTGCACGGGTTCAAGAACATCAATTGCCAGTGTTGCCAACTCACTCTAAGAATATTTTACCATGATATTTTACAGACGAAGCTAACCTACGAATGGGCAACACTGACTAGTGGAGGTGGCCGGGTTCTGCAACATTAATTGCCAGTGTTGCCAACTCACCTTAAGAATATTCCACCATATGATATTTTACAAGCGAAGCTAACCTACGAATGGGCAACACTGACTAGTGGAGGTGGCCGGGGTTGCGTCCGAATCAGCAGCAGATGTCACCTGCACCGTTACATCCGGGGACTTAGCTAATTTTTGTTGTCCGAATTTGCGGTAGACGTGGAGTCGGAGGGAAGAGCAGAGAGGCGCGACAGATGCACGCTTGAACTCGCTGTGATGCTGCGCTTGGCAGCCATATTCTAATTTTTATTTTGTACAGGCAATATTTACTGATTAGAGGATGTAAAACTCAGTTATATTTTAATATTTTATCGATAATGAATGCAGAAAAATTGAAAAAGATAAAATAGCGTGTTATATTTTTAATATGAGTAGTTAGGTGGAAATTATTTGTTTGTTTGCGCCCCCCCCCCCCCCACGCAGTGGGTGAAGTTCGGGCTGACACCTGGCGGGAAAAGTGACAACTGTACTACAAGGGGACATGCAGATTCGGACGACTTGGACGTGACTTCGACGGCATGCGAGAGCAACGGGGAGAGAACGGGGTGGAGTGCTTGCCAATCCGGACACGGTTTTTGTAAACCTCTCTCGCGGGAACGATGTGCCACACACGTGCGCGCGCGTGCCTCTGGCGCAGAAAAGCAGTGATGAGTGAAAGATGCACTCTCATCCTCTCATCCTCTCATCTTCTTATCCTCTCATCTTCTCATTCTTCAAGGATGAATGCACCTTATTGCAATTTTCCAAGTCCCGGTCACCAATGTTTATATATTGTGATTTTTGTAAACCTACCTCTCTCTCGGGGAACGATGTGCCACACATGCGTGTGCGTGCTTCTTATTATTTTCGTATTGTGATGCAAACAAACAAATAATAATTGTTGTTTTTTTAGGATTTCTGGCCTCTATAACCTCGCCAGGGTGCGTGGATGCTCAATACCAGTTCTAACGGTCATAGCTATCAAAAGCCCAATGCCTCTGTAGAGTTTTGTGAGTTATTATTTTTTTAATTTGTGCATCGAACTAACTTATATTGGATTTTGATCGTAGTGTGCAGTGTTAATTTGATCAGAGGTGCCTTATCGGCTGGATTGTTGTTATTCTGCAGCATTGTCGAGGTGAAATCCAAATTGTACATGTGCTTGTCGAAATGCTTTTGTATGCGTGGAAGGGTGTGCTTGGACCAGTGGGGAAATTTATTTTTCGCACCGAGGTCTGTCGCGGAAGTTTTCGTGCTTGAATTGTGCGAGGGGGTTGTTGTCGAAGATTTGTCCAATAGGAGTTGGCAATACTGACTAGTTGCTTCACAAATTTTTTGTTTTTAAATATATGAGATTTCACAGGCGAGGCTAACCTACAAGTTACAAGTTGACGGCGTAATCTTCTATAAGATGATAAGTATGCAATAAGATGAAGAAGACGCTAACTGGCAATAGCGGTGTTAATGTTTCCAGCTTTCTACCCTCTCTCACCGGGCCTTCTCCCCCTATGGTGCAGTGGTATTTAAGGATTCGATACTCGCACAAGTGGTTTTTGAAACTGTAGGTCTACCCCTGATTAGTTTTACTTACAGGGGACTCTTGTAAACACCACGGGGGCGAAAAAAAAAGTATACTTTTGTTTTTCCACATGTATGTTTGTATGTAAAGCGATTTGTGTGGGGGTCAAAATTTTGAATTTACGGCTTAATTAATCTGCATGAATGCTTAATGTTTGATTTTTTTTATTTCTAGTTTGATATGAGATACACACAATTTTATTTTTTGAAGTACAGTTAATATTACCTAGTTCGGGTTAAGCTGTAACATACAACTAGCGATCGACACGACCACCTGACACACAGACAAAGAGAGTGTGAGCAAATTCAAAGTGTGATTTATCGTGAACTAAACTAACCTCACTTGCCCACCCACATATAGCCTTACAGGTGACTCAAAGGCAGAAAGGCAGCTATATCACTTGTAAGGGCCAACACACAAGATCTATTGCAAACTAAATTAACCTACGACATAAGCCATGGACACATCTTCTAGATAGGGTATAAGCAACTCACCTCTTGCAATTGTATAACGGGGAAAATTAACCTACAGCTGGCAACACTGTTTGAGTTGCTTTCGACGAGTCAAACTCAAATAGGCTCTACAGCTAGAAGCTTGAAACATATACTTTTGCAGAGTATGCCAACTTATCTTATGTAAAAATATTACCTAGTACAGTTAAGCTGTGACATACAACTAACGATCGACACGACTACCTGACACACATACGGAGAGAGTGAGACAGCTTATATGCAATATATTCCTACACATGTACTGGGTTTAAAAGGTAACTTGCAACAACTATTTCACTCACTCCCTATCAAAATCTTCTAACCACATGTTTTTGATACTTGCTGCCAGAACATGGTGGTTTTAGACTGTAAATTCAACCCGATTATTCTATTTGTGCATGATGCCTGCATTTGGAATATTTAATTTTTGGCATACGGTATTTTGCGTGCTCCAGTAACCTTGTGCTCGATTCACGGAAGCTATGACGTGTATTTCCTGTTTCGCGAACATGCGAGAATTTTTCACAATAGATAATATATTGCAAGAGCGAGTTGTTTGTGTATATAAATCTAGTTTTGGAAATGGACATGAATATAATGTCAAAAATTATTGCATAACTTAAAAATATTGATATTTATTGCACTAACAAAGGTAAATGTGGAATGCCCCGGCCTCTCAGCTGTTAGGTTAAACAGCATAAATATTTTATTACTGATAGCAAGCATTCTCATATCGACAAAACAGATCTAGTAATGAGCTGTCTTGCAAGTCTCCCGAGTGAAGGAATATGATGCCACTATAAACTGTAAACAAGATATGCAGTCTCTCGCATGAGATGTACGAGGCTTATGAACCTCGACCTATAGAGTTGTACAATGGATGTTTTTTTTAAGCATAGCGATGTGTTTTCGCTTATTTCAATGTTATCGAGCGTGCATGTAAAGAAGGGGAGAGAAAAAAAGAGGAGGGGGGTTATAACGGATAATTTATGTTTTGATTTCAATATTTTTGCTAGTTACGATTCACCTGCTATCTAGAAGGACACTGGACGATGGCTAAAAGCGAGTGAAGGGGAGAAATGTTATTATTTTTATTTTTTGATTGTGTGTGATGAAATAGTTTTAGATAATAATAGTAGGCTAATAGAATTGTAGAAAACGGCTGTATCGTGATGCGAGGCTGAAAGCAATTTCGAAAGCAGTCTCGGACATCTTCGCGTTTAGCCAACAAGGAAAATACACATGGAGGGCGCAACGGTATTGTTCATGGATGGTTTTTCTGAATAAACATACATATTAGTTTTTACAGTCTCCAGATGGGACCGGAGCTTTTGTTTTGGTTGGACAAGGGGGTTCAGATAAATGCATGGACATCAAAATAAAAGAAAAAAATTTACTCCACTGCTCACATGTATTGAGTCTTCTAATAACACACCTCGCGGGACGTGCCTACATGTATGCAAAATATAGTTAATGTCTTATTTCTCGAACCTGTGGTCTGTAGATTTGCTTTTGTTGGCAACAGAAACAGAAAAAATGGCACTATGTTATTGTATACTGATATGGGTGTACTGTAATCATAACAATTTTCTAGTTAAAAATCTATGTCGAAAAGCAATGTTGGGTGACTTGTCTGTGTTGGGTCTTATTAACAACTTCACAGCTGTACCTGCACAACTCATCGACTACAAGGCAACAATGTTAGGAAATGTGTGCATGGCTCCGAGAATACAATTTAAAATCACTAATGTGGCATGAACCCCCTCCACTTGTGTGTATTTGAATATGCGAAAATTAGACACTTTGAATAATCGAGGAGAACAATCACAAAAACAGCTTGCACCGGTATGACGTGTTCAAACTTCAGACGATTTTTGTTAATCTACAAAAGTCAAGTGCGAACGGAGATTACTACGAAAAATTGGGAAAAAAAAGAAGCGAGGCTATTTTGGCTAATGGCAACGATGAGGATGAATAATGGTTGTTTTGATAAAATTGACGAAGTCAATATGCCTAGCCTAAAATAAAATTCAACAATTAATGTTAAACATTTGCCACTCTGAAATGGTGACGGCTATCATCATAACATCACTTGTTTCTAACCTGCCCATATTGGCCTTCTCTCTACCCCTCCATAAATTCGATTCGAAAGGCACAATTATTCCAGTTTTTGAATAAGACTTGCATATGCTCTCAGAAAAACAAGAGAAGAAATAAATAAATCAAGTTATGTATATTCTTCATCCCCGAACTTTCTTCCACAACACCGCACGAAGCCTCGAGTTTCGGATATTGTTGTTGTGCGACAGGATAGGATAGATGAACCGTATGTTTACCGAGGACCAGACGTAATCAAATATTTTTTTGAAAAGATAGTTGAAGAGGTTGAGACCATTGGCAGCTTCTTACGCGAATCGAAACCAAATGCTCCCATTATCCAGCGATGAACTTCAATCTCACAATAACATTGAAACGTGTTTGGTGTGCGATCAAAGGTTTCACCGACGAGAACCGGAAAGTAATTTTATCATAATTATTTCACCGGAAACTACATCGGTGGAATCTGTAACATAATGTATTCATGTATGTGTTTGACAATCATATATCACTTACTAGAACAATTTTCATATTGTTTTCACTACGTGAGATGATATTTTATTTATATTTATGATAAAATAGAGGTTTGGGTGTAATAACAGTTTTTATTAATTAATTTAGAGATGCATTTTTTATTTGTTGAGTTAATGATTAGGTTAATTTGTTATTTCTCGCGAAAAAAAGAGGGAACCACAGCTGAAAGAAAATACACAACTTGTATTATTGAGGTCAAGAGTTTGTTTTAAACATTATTTTTTGCACACATAGGCTAATCACGACTCGGGATATGTTTAAAATAGAATCTGAAATATTGATTATGCGACCTGACTAGAACTCGGAATAGGACACACTGATTACAAGACGTTGATATATTACCTCTTGGTAAGAAATTGTAGTGTTTCAATTCACACACACACACTCACAATTTAAAACAACTAAACTGATCGCAGGTGTAACTGGTGGTTGGCATACACAACTATCCATCCACCAGTCGTCTTCTGGGGCGTGTGTCTCGATGAGTGTCAACAACCTCCATTGTGAAGTAAAATCTGTAGGGGTAACATCACTCTCCAATTACAATGTTGGCAAATTTTCCAACTTCATCGTGAACGACGACAAAAGTATCGGCTACCTGATCAAAATTATCAACACGTTGCCTCCGAGATTCTGAAACGTTGCCGAAGGAAAGGGACTTGTGAACGACATCATCAACAAGTTATTTTTCGAGATGCATTTACCTGGCTACCAATACTGCGGACCGGGTACCAAACTCGAGAAAAGATTGGAGAGAGGAGACAAGGGTGTGAATCCGTTGGACGCAGCATGCAAAAATCACGATATTGCTTACAACACGCACACGAATTTGGATGCACGTCACGAAACAGACAAGAAATTGGAGCATGCTGCTTTCAGGAGGGTCATGAGCAGAGACGCTTCTTTGGGAGAAAAAGTTGTAGTATTGGGCACCACCATCGCCATGAACACGAAACAAAAATTTGGATGGGGAATCCTACCTAGAGTTATTTTTAACTGGTAACGAGGTGATCTTGGTCAGCACGACGAACCCTCAACTGTTATAGAAGATATCTGAAACCAGCTTACACTAGTTACTCATAGCTCCCAATTTTCTCACGATGGTGGGTTGCTACCGGCCCTATACGTAGGCCGAATAAATTACGACCAGAGCCGGATACGAACCTATGCCGTCTCGCAGCGAACAATCTCAAGACGAGTGAACGCCGTAACTCGTTCAGCTACGGAGGAGAACTCTCTCTCTCTACTCTTTCTCTAATTTTCATTATTATTGTTAAAATTAATCCAAGAAAAAATATATATTTTGTGTTGACATAGGAAATATGCAATAAAAAAATGCATGATCAATAGTTAAGGTCAAAATCTGAATAAACAGTGAGGGTGATACACGCAAGCTTCCAGGCATGTGATTTACACAAAATTAAATATAAAATGAGAGATGGAAGGTTTTTGTTACTATTAGAATTTAAGGACGGAAAATATGTACAGCGAATGAATACTACGTTTGACTAATCGTGAAGATGAGTATTACAGTACGTTTTTATCGTTCTTATATAAACGTTGAAACGTTTAAGAACGTATAAGAACGTTTACCGAAACGTTTCAACGTTTGACTTGAAACGTTTCGGTAAACGTTCTTATACGTTCTTAAACGTTTCAACGTTTATATAAGAACGATAAAAACGTACTGTAATACTCATCTTCACGATTAGTCAAACGTAGTATTCATTCGCTGTACATATTTTCCGTCCTTAAATTCTAATAGTAACAAAAACCTTCCATCTCTCATTTTATATTTAATTTTGTGTAAATCACATGCCTGGAAGCTTGCGTGTATCACCCTCACTGTTTATTCAGATTTTGACCTTAACTATTGATCATGCATTTTTTTATTGCATATTTCCTATGTCAACACAAAATATATATTTTTTCTTGGATTAATTTTAACAATAATAATGAAAATTAGAGAAAGAGTAGAGAGAGAGAGTTCTCCTCCGTAGCTGAACGAGTTACGGCGTTCACTCGTCTTGAGATTGTTCGCTGCGAGACGGCATAGGTTCGTATCCGGCTCTGGTCGTAATTTATTCGGCCTACGTATAGGGCCGGTAGCAACCCACCATCGTGAGAAAATTGGGAGCTATGAGTAACTAGTGTAAGCTGGTTTCAGATATCTTCTATAACAGTTGAGGGTTCGTCGTGCTGACCAAGATCACCTCGTTACCAGTTAAAAATAACTCTAGGTAGGATTCCCCATCCAAATTTTTGTTTCGTGTTCATGGCGATGGTGGTGCCCAATACTACAACTTTTTCTCCCAAAGAAGCGTCTCTGCTCATGACCCTCCTGAAAGCAGCATGCTCCAATTTCTTGTCTGTTTCGTGACGTGCATCCAAATTCGTGTGCGTGTTGTAAGCAATATCGTGATTTTTGCATGCTGCGTCCAACGGATTCACACCCTTGTCTCCTCTCTCCAATCTTTTCTCGAGTTTGGTACCCGGTCCGCAGTATTGGTAGCCAGGTAAATGCATCTCGAAAAATAACTTGTTGATGATGTCGTTCACAAGTCCCTTTCCTTCGGCAACGTTTCAGAATCTCGGAGGCAACGTGTTGATAATTTTGATCAGGTAGCCGATACTTTTGTCGTCGTTCACGATGAAGTTGGAAAATTTGCCAACATTGTAATTGGAGAGTGATGTTACCCCTACAGATTTTACTTCACAATGGAGGTTGTTGACACTCATCGAGACACACGCCCCAGAAGACGACTGGTGATGGATAGTTGTGTATGCCAACCACCAGTTACACCTGCGATCAGTTTAGTTGTTTTAAATTGTGAGTGTGTGTGTGTGAATTGAAACACTACAATTTCTTACCAAGAGGTAATATATCAACGTCTTGTAATCAGTGTGTCCTATTCCGAGTTCTAGTCAGGTCGCATAATCAATATTTCAGATTCTATTTTAAACATATCCCGAGTCGTGATTAGCCTATGTGTGCAAAAAATAATGTTAAAACAAACTCTTGACCTCAATAATACAAGTTGTGTATTTTCTTTCAGCTGTGGTTCCCTCTTTTTTTCGCGAGAAATAACAAATTAACCTAATCATTAACTCAACAAATAAAAAATGCATCTCTAAATTAATTAATAAAAACTGTTATTACACCCAAACCTCTATTTTATCATAAATATAAATAAAATATCATCTCACGTAGTGAAAACAATATGAAAATTGTTCTAGTAAGTGATATATGATTGTCAAACACATACATGAATACATTATGTTACAGATTCCACCGATGTAGTTTCCGGTGAAATAATTATGATAAAATTACTTTCCGGTTCTCGTCGGTGAAACCTTTGATCGCACACCAAACACGTTTCAATGTTATTGTGAGATTGAAGTTCATCGCTGGATAATGGGAGCATTTGGTTTCGATTCGCGTAAGAAGCTGCCAATGGTCTCAACCTCTTCAACTATCTTTTCAAAAAATATTTGATTACGTCTGGTCCTCGGTAAACATACGGTTCATCTATCCTATCCTGTCGCACAACAACAATATCCGAAACTCGAGGCTTCGTGCGGTGTTGTGGAAGAAAGTTCGGGGATGAAGAATATACATAACTTGATTTATTTATTTCTTCTCTTGTTTTTCTGAGAGCATATGCAAGTCTTATTCAAAAACTGGAATAATTGTGCCTTTCGAATCGAATTTATGGAGGGGTAGAGAGAAGGCCAATATGGGCAGGTTAGAAACAAGTGATGTTATGATGATAGCCGTCACCATTTCAGAGTGGCAAATGTTTAACATTAATTGTTGAATTTTATTTTAGGCTAGGCATATTGACTTCGTCAATTTTATCAAAACAACCATTATTCATCCTCATCGTTGCCATTAGCCAAAATAGCCTCGCTTCTTTTTTTCCCAATTTTTCGTAGTAATCTCCGTTCGCACTTGACTTTTGTAGATTAACAAAAATCGTCTGAAGTTTGAACACGTCATACCGGTGCAAGCTGTTTTTGTGATTGTTCTCCTCGATTATTCAAAGTGTCTAATTTTCGCATATTCAAATACACACAAGTGGAGGGGGTTCATGCCACATTAGTGATTTTAAATTGTATTCTCGGAGCCATGCACACATTTCCTAACATTGTTGCCTTGTAGTCGATGAGTTGTGCAGGTACAGCTGTGAAGTTGTTAATAAGACCCAACACAGACAAGTCACCCAACATTGCTTTTCGACATAGATTTTTAACTAGAAAATTGTTATGATTACAGTACACCCATATCAGTATACAATAACATAGTGCCATTTTTTCTGTTTCTGTTGCCAACAAAAGCAAATCTACAGACCACAGGTTCGAGAAATAAGACATTAACTATATTTTGCATACATGTAGGCACGTCCCGCGAGGTGTGTTATTAGAAGACTCAATACATGTGAGCAGTGGAGTAAATTTTTTTCTTTTATTTTGATGTCCATGCATTTATCTGAACCCCCTTGTCCAACCAAAACAAAAGCTCCGGTCCCATCTGGAGACTGTAAAAACTAATATGTATGTTTATTCAGAAAAACCATCCATGAACAATACCGTTGCGCCCTCCATGTGTATTTTCCTTGTTGGCTAAACGCGAAGATGTCCGAGACTGCTTTCGAAATTGCTTTCAGCCTCGCATCACGATACAGCCGTTTTCTACAATTCTATTAGCCTACTATTATTATCTAAAACTATTTCATCACACACAATCAAAAATAAAAATAATAACATTTCTCCCCTTCACTCGCTTTTAGCCATCGTCCAGTGTCCTTCTAGATAGCAGGTGAATCGTAACTAGCAAAAATATTGAAATCAAAACATAAATTATCCGTTATAACCCCCTCCTCTTTTTTTCTCTCCCCTTCTTTACATGCACGCTCGATAACATTGAAATAAGCGAAAACACATCGCTATGCTTAAAAAAACATCCATTGTACAACTCTATAGGTCGAGGTTCATAAGCCTCGTACATCTCATGCGAGAGACTGCATATCTTGTTTACAGTTTATAGTGGCATCATATTCCTTCACTCGGGAGACTTGCAAGACAGCTCATTACTAGATCTGTTTTGTCGATATGAGAATGCTTGCTATCAGTAATAAAATATTTATGCTGTTTAACCTAACAGCTGAGAGGCCGGGGCATTCCACATTTACCTTTGTTAGTGCAATAAATATCAATATTTTTAAGTTATGCAATAATTTTTGACATTATATTCATGTCCATTTCCAAAACTAGATTTATATACACAAACAACTCGCTCTTGCAATATATTATCTATTGTGAAAAATTCTCGCATGTTCGCGAAACAGGAAATACACGTCATAGCTTCCGTGAATCGAGCACAAGGTTACTGGAGCACGCAAAATACCGTATGCCAAAAATTAAATATTCCAAATGCAGGCATCATGCACAAATAGAATAATCGGGTTGAATTTACAGTCTAAAACCACCATGTTCTGGCAGCAAGTATCAAAAACATGTGGTTAGAAGATTTTGATAGGGAGTGAGTGAAATAGTTGTTGCAAGTTACCTTTTAAACCCAGTACATGTGTAGGAATATATTGCATATAAGCTGTCTCACTCTCTCCGTATGTGTGTCAGGTAGTCGTGTCGATCGTTAGTTGTATGTCACAGCTTAACTGTACTAGGTAATATTTTTACATAAGATAAGTTGGCATACTCTGCAAAAGTATATGTTTCAAGCTTCTAGCTGTAGAGCCTATTTGAGTTTGACTCGTCGAAAGCAACTCAAACAGTGTTGCCAGCTGTAGGTTAATTTTCCCCGTTATACAATTGCAAGAGGTGAGTTGCTTATACCCTATCTAGAAGATGTGTCCATGGCTTATGTCGTAGGTTAATTTAGTTTGCAATAGATCTTGTGTGTTGGCCCTTACAAGTGATATAGCTGCCTTTCTGCCTTTGAGTCACCTGTAAGGCTATATGTGGGTGGCAAGTGAGGTTAGTTTAGTTCACGATAAATCACACTTTGAATTTGCTCACACTCTCTTTGTCTGTGTGTCAGGTGGTCGTGTCGATCGCTAGTTGTATGTTACAGCTTAACCCGAACTAGGTAATATTAACTGTACTTCAAAAAATAAAATTGTGTGTATCTCATATCAAACTAGAAATAAAAAAAATCAAACATTAAGCATTCATGCAGATTAATTAAGCCGTAAATTCAAAATTTTGACCCCCACACAAATCGCTTTACATACAAACATACATGTGGAAAAACAAAAGTATACTTTTTTTTTCGCCCCCGTGGTGTTTACAAGAGTCCCTGTAAGTAAAACTAATCAGGGGTAGACCTACAGTTTCAAAAACCACTTGTGCGAGTATCGAATCCTTAAATACCACTGCACCATAGGGGGAGAAGGCCCGGTGAGAGAGGGTAGAAAGCTGGAAACATTAACACCGCTATTGCCAGTTAGCGTCTTCTTCATCTTATTGCATACTTATCATCTTATAGAAGATTACGCCGTCAACTTGTAACTTGTAGGTTAGCCTCGCCTGTGAAATCTCATATATTTAAAAACAAAAAATTTGTGAAGCAACTAGTCAGTATTGCCAACTCCTATTGGACAAATCTTCGACAACAACCCCCTCGCACAATTCAAGCACGAAAACTTCCGCGACAGACCTCGGTGCGAAAAATAAATTTCCCCACTGGTCCAAGCACACCCTTCCACGCATACAAAAGCATTTCGACAAGCACATGTACAATTTGGATTTCACCTCGACAATGCTGCAGAATAACAACAATCCAGCCGATAAGGCACCTCTGATCAAATTAACACTGCACACTACGATCAAAATCCAATATAAGTTAGTTCGATGCACAAATTAAAAAAATAATAACTCACAAAACTCTACAGAGGCATTGGGCTTTTGATAGCTATGACCGTTAGAACTGGTATTGAGCATCCACGCACCCTGGCGAGGTTATAGAGGCCAGAAATCCTAAAAAAAAAAACAATTATTATTTGTTTGTTTGCATCACAATACGAAAATAATAAGAAGCACGCACACGCATGTGTGGCACATCGTTCCCGAGAGAGAGGTAGGTTTACAAAAATCACAATATATAAACATTGGTGACCGGACTTGGAAAATTGCAATAAGGTGCATTCATCCTTGAAGAATGAGAAGATGAGAGGATAAGAAGATGAGAGGATGAGAGGATGAGAGTGCATCTTTCACTCATCACTGCTTTTCTGCGCCAGAGGCACGCGCGCGCACGTGTGTGGCACATCGTTCCCGCGAGAGAGGTTTACAAAAACCGTGTCCGGATTGGCAAGCACTCCACCCCGTTCTCTCCCCGTTGCTCTCGCATGCCGTCGAAGTCACGTCCAAGTCGTCCGAATCTGCATGTCCCCTTGTAGTACAGTTGTCACTTTTCCCGCCAGGTGTCAGCCCGAACTTCACCCACTGCGTGGGGGGGGGGGGGCGCAAACAAACAAATAATTTCCACCTAACTACTCATATTAAAAATATAACACGCTATTTTATCTTTTTCAATTTTTCTGCATTCATTATCGATAAAATATTAAAATATAACTGAGTTTTACATCCTCTAATCAGTAAATATTGCCTGTACAAAATAAAAATTAGAATATGGCTGCCAAGCGCAGCATCACAGCGAGTTCAAGCGTGCATCTGTCGCGCCTCTCTGCTCTTCCCTCCGACTCCACGTCTACCGCAAATTCGGACAACAAAAATTAGCTAAGTCCCCGGATGTAACGGTGCAGGTGACATCTGCTGCTGATTCGGACGCAACCCCGGCCACCTCCACTAGTCAGTGTTGCCCATTCGTAGGTTAGCTTCGCTTGTAAAATATCATATGGTGGAATATTCTTAAGGTGAGTTGGCAACACTGGCAATTAATGTTGCAGAACCCGGCCACCTCCACTAGTCAGTGTTGCCCATTCGTAGGTTAGCTTCGTCTGTAAAATATCATGGTAAAATATTCTTAGAGTGAGTTGGCAACACTGGCAATTGATGTTCTTGAACCCGTGCACCTCACTAATCAGTATTGCCAACTCCCATTCGTAGGTTAGCTTCGCCTGTAAAATATCATATGGTGGAATATTCTTAAGATGAGTTGGCAACACTGGCAATTAATATTGCAGAACCCGGCCACCTCCACTAGCCAGTGTTGCCCATTCGTAGGTTAGCTTCGCTTGTAAAATATCATGGTAAAATATTCTTAGAGTGAGTTGGCAATATTAAACCGCAATTGATGTTGCCAGTGTTGCCAATTCCCATTCGTAGGTTAGTTTCGTCTGTAAAATATCATATGGTGAAATATTCTTAAAATAAGTTGGCAATATTGAGCCGCAATTGATGTTGCCAGTGTTGCCAATTCCCATTCGTAGGTTAGCTTCGCCTGTAAAATATCATATAGTAGAATATTCTTAAGGTGAGTTGGCAATATTGAATCGCAATTAATATTGCAAAACCCGGCCACCTCCATTAGTCAGTGTTGCCCATTCGTAGGTTAGCTTCGCCTGTAAAATATCATGGTGCAATATTCTTAGGGTGAGTTGGCAACACTAAACCGCAATTAATATTGCCAGTGTTGCCAACTCCCATTCGTAGGTTAGCTTCGCTTGTAAAATATCATAGTGGAATATTCTTGGGGTGAGCTGGCAACACTGCGGCGAGCGCCACCGAGCGCCATTTTCGGTTTCAGAACCCGGCACCCCCACTATTTTGGTGATTTTTTCGAGTAAAAAATTAGCCACACTGCGAGAAAAGCCTCAAGCAGTATTGCCAGCTCCTTGTTTGAGGTTAGGTTAGACCCAAAAACAAACCTTGGTGATTTTTTCGAGTAAAAAGTTGGCAACACTGCAAAAACAGCCTCAAGCAAAATTGCCAGCTTCTTGCTTT